>NC_079447.1:50712473-50714973 GCF_903798145.1 Danio aesculapii
ACCAGTCTAATCCTTATCTGGTAGTCAGGAAGAGCACTGCCAACACCATGACAGATTATCCATCTGTTATGAGTAAGTGCTGCAAATAGTGAACATTAAGTAGGTGCAGAGGTAAAAAAAAACAACTGTAAATGATCATCTTCGACTCTTTTATGGCTAAACTTTGCAATAATGTTTCGCAAATCTCACAAGTTCTGAACTGCAAATATAAACATTGCAGATCCTGCGATGTGTCTATTGCAGAAGCACATGTTTGTGCTGAAATGCTATATTGTCGGAGTGTGTGTGTGTGTGTGTTTAATCCTGAATGTGGCTGATTGTCTTTTTCCGGGCTGTAAATCTGCCATCTCTCTCCGAGCACTTCCTCCATAGGCCTCCAGTCAAATTGAAGCACACTTAAAAACAAGTCTTACGAGTGTGCAGTCTGGACGCGTGCCATGGGATTGTCCTGCCACAGATTCGGGACCACATTACAGTGTGTGTTGTGTTTTGGTCTGAGCACGGGAGGTTTGCTCCTTTTCCTAATATGAGATACAGATGAAGACAAAGTTATTCTTTCAAATATTTCCTAAATGATGTTTAAAAGAGCTTGGAATTTGTCACAGGATTTCCTATAGCTTTTTAGTTTCGTCGTCGAAGAACAAGAAAGAATGAGTAAACACTGTGAATTAGCGATAACCTTCGCTGATATTCTCGCGCTGATTGGTTGTTGTCATTTTCCAGCCGTTAGTGTTCATGTTCCACTCTGGGTTCAGCTTTTTCGATTGCTTTATGTTTGTAGCATTAGCATACAAACAGAGCTGGAGTCTTTTTATAAATATAGCGAGTTATAAAACAATTCACCCCCTCAGAGTTGTCATGAAGGGTAATATTAGCTACTGTATCAGGCTGTAAACACTTTTTTTTCTGCTGCAAAGTTGGCCATTTTAACATGGAAGTTTATGAGGATTTGCTTGTTCCTGGAGCAAACCCCCAGTGGCCAGTCGATGAATTGCGGTTAATTCTGTATAGCTTCACGATGAGACGTTGCTTCTTGGTTTGAATTTATATAATATAAAATGCATTGTAATGACCATTAATGTACTTTAAATGATGTATTTCATATACTGAGGAACAACAAAAGACAAAGTTTGCTGAATAATCATGATGTTTAACAGAGAAAGGAATTTTTCTGTATTTTCTATAATATTTTTTCTCCTGGAGAAAGTCTGATTTGTTTTGGGTTTTTTTTTTTGGTCAATATTATTAGCCCCCTTAAGCAATATATTGTTTTTCAATTGTCTACAGAATAAACCATTGTTATGCAAAGATTTGCCTAATTAACCTATTTAAGCCTTTAAATGTCACAATATCTAGTCAAATATTATGTGCTGTCATCATGGCAAAGATAAAATAAATCAGTTATTAAAACTATTATATTTAGAAATGTGTTTCTTTTGTTAAACTGAAATTGGGAGGAAAAATAAATGTATTATACTGTAAACAAGTCTTACTCTTAACTCTAATGTGTGTTTGGTCAGAGGTGTGTGTGTGTGTGTGTGTGTGTGTGTGTGTGTGTGTGTGTGTGTGTGTTGTGTGTGGTGTACGTGCAGAAGGAATGGGGGGAGAAATCATAGGAATGTGACGAGCTATTGTGAAATATGACATGTGCGTAGGCCTTCCTTCCTCTTAGCCTGTGAGGAATTATGGGTAGAAATGTGAAGCAAAGTTCATTTATCTTCAGTTTTTCTCTGGTGCACCCCATTCTGGAGGTTACCTGGGGATACTGCGCCACCTTCCAGCCCCTCCCCCGTCTTTTCTCGTTTTTTTATTCTTCCGTACGCATTGCCAGTATCGAACAACCTCCCAAAGCGGTTTCCTCTGAAAGAAATGCATTGTGTTTTAAACGTTTGCCCTTTCTGTGTTTCCGCGGGCCGCTTGAGATAAGACGCTTGGAGAGGAAAGACCTGCAGACTGGGAGGAAACCGCGAGCAGAGAAAGCCAATGAAATATTGCGCCGTTTCAAGACCTCCAGGCTTTGGGTTTCATTGACTACTTCCTGCTTGCCTTGAGATGTTTGCCTTTAGTGTCTTGCTCAGTTTTTTGGAGTAGGGCTGCACAATGAATTGTTTAAGTATTAAAATCGCAATGTTTGCATTCGAAATTCAGGTCTGCAATGTGGAGTCAGGCTTAAGGCTGATTTATACTTCTGCATTAAGTGATCACAGTGACCCACAGCAATTGCCTTGCCTGTAGTCGTGCATACTTCTGCGTTCTGTTTGTGTTGCTTTGCAATAACTGGCAGCAGGTTTTTATGTCCCTCTGTGTCGAGTTTCTTTGTGTATGTCTTGTTTTTTCTGAACGCTACCTTAATGTACACGTAGCTCAAACTCGCTCATTTTGAGGTGAGAACCGGCGGAGGTGCAACAACTTTAATCATAAGGTAAACCCAAAACAACAGCTTCCATCTGGAGCTCCTCCAGAGAACTTGACACTTGTAAACAATCGCACGTTACCTGAT
>NC_079447.1:50722473-50724973 GCF_903798145.1 Danio aesculapii
TTAATAACAGTTGTCATATACATAAAATATGCATAAAATCTCATTCACAACATGTCTTATGAACACCCCTTCAAGTAAAGTGTTTCCAAAAAATCTCTCTTTCTCAGCCACACACACACCGACACTCACACTCTGTCTCTCTTTCTCTCTCAGAGTGAAGAGGTCAGACACACACTGTGTGTTTTTGTTGAGGGCTAATTGAGCGTGAAAGTGAGTCGTGTGGTTCTGTCATGGCATCTCCCTCTCCTGATATAATATACAGACGTGTGCTCACACACACATACACACACACAGCAGGAGCAGAACACCATCACACAACACAGAGGTCAAGTGAACGACTTCACTCATACATTTCCACACACCAAGACCGTTTTAAAATAGCACGGCTGATGCAAACCATTGCAATCACTGCAGCACTGCACGAGGATCCACAGCACTTACACAAACTTAAACACACACACACACACATACACACATACAATATAATATATATCAAGAGAAACAGAAAATATCAAATTTAGTTTTCAGTGTATTATCTTTCTGTTGCTTATCCGCTAAAGATGCCTCCAGACTCTTATTTTTTTAAATGTTTAATTAAACAGTTTAGTTTAAATCCATAACTCCACAGCAAACTTAGCTGTACATCTGCATCTGTTCTTCAGGACAAACACACACGGCTTCAAAATCAGATCAAGGCTGACTAATTAGACTTAAAATTAGGGCTTTAATAACCCCTTGAGGAAGATTTAGTTTCTGTTTTGAAATCAATGTCTGTTTGTCAACTAGAATGAAATAGGTGGAACCCAATAAAATCAAATCTCGCTGAGCTTTCTCTTATGCAGGCAGAGTTTGTGGCCATTATAATAGCTTTTGACTACACATTAGCAAATAAAGAACTAGAGATGCACCGATCTGCTGGCTAGTTGCATTTTTTGCCTTGTTTTTTTTTTTGGAAGCTACGATTTTAGACATAGAAAGTTCAAAAATAAAGCAGAGCATTCGTTTTAAAATAGAAACCACTGACTTAAATCAATTGAATGCTTTCTTGTTGAAGAAAATTATTCAATTCTTAAAAAAAACATCATTTCTTTCATTAAAGGGGCAGGATGTAAGGTTGACACCCAGTGGTTGAACTAGGTATTGCACTCCTGGATCAAAAGAAACGCAAGCGCAGGTTGCCAGATTGACCAACAGGAGCTAACAGAAGTCTGACTATCGAGCCTCAGGCTGGTTTAAGGCTGATTTAAACCGTGTTCTCTATGAAAGCAACGTCACGCGATATAAGGAATAATTTCCATGTTAAAAGGAGATTTTCTTCCAACAAACTCCTCAAATTGGTATATTAGAGACGGCTTTTCACCTCAAGCACACCTCATGTGCTTAATTCGAATTAATTAATTTGAATGCCATTTCACATGACATTTATTGCCATACTACTGAAAGCAGCAGCAGATATTTCACCACAGATCTGGAAAATAAAATAAACCATTTGAAATTGAGCTTTAGAACTGTGACTCGGTGCAAACCAACACATATCAGTGATTCAGCATCTACATTTATTAATGTTAAAGAGGTTTAATATGTATTAATTAGATTATAAACCTTAGTATTTTGTTGGAGTGCAGTGAGTGCACTATTCTGTGCTTTTAAATGGCTGCATTTACATTTCTGTCGTGTTTCGTCTGGTGCAAAAAGTAGCGTGTTGTAGCGTGTTGTTAGGACACGGGGTTACAATCTAACCTGCTCTCCCAATGTTTACACTCGTAATATTTATATTATTTGCTAATTAATAACCACCTCATGTGGAACTCTGAACGCCGGAGATTGCATTTCGGTCACGGACGCATGCCTTGAGACCCTTTCTGACTGACGGAATGAAATATTATATGCGATTTTCCACCAATGCAACCCGGGGCGCTGAAATATAATTGGCTAAGCTGGCATTGAGCGGGTTAAACAACCAAAACAAAGACAGCTGTTCCGGCACGTAACACACATTTTCAAAGCAGAATATCTGACTTTATAGTTTTTCAGATGAACAAGTATGTTTACTGAGCATGTTTCTGAAATATCTGCAAACATATTACGGTATATGCTTTAGAAGAGTCAAAAACTTACAGCACCTTTAAACTATTTTGCAGGGGCGTAGCAACCGGGGGGGACGGGGGAATACGTCCCCCTCACTTTTAGGGACAGACCATTAAGAAACAGATGATTAATAATTATATGAACATATGATCTCATACAGCCGTCCCCCCCACTTTTAAAATTTCCACTACGCCCCTGCTATTTTGCATACAGTGGCACTGGAGACTTGTTTAAACGGCCACACCTATTATATAAATGTCTTTGTTTGTCTCTTTAATCCTTAATCTCATCATTAGTGGATAGACTAGTAAACTAGACTGCTAATCCGGTTAGCTTGTCTGTATGCTGGCCTATTTCAGCCGGACACTGTCCTCTCTTTACTGTCTCTCTCTCTTCCCTCACTGCTAATCAG
>NC_079447.1:50729973-50744973 GCF_903798145.1 Danio aesculapii
TTACCCCAATAGTGTTCCACAACGCCACGTTGTCAAAAATATCAATTAAAATCGATATTGAAAGATTTAAAATGATACTTTTAGTTAGTATCGATACTGACTTCTTCTTACCAGCCAGGAGATGAATAGTTAATAATAGTATTAAGATTTGAACGCTTGTTTTAATCAGAATGTAAGATGAAATTGCACTCATTTAGCGTATTTTTTTTGGGGTAATTAATAGTCTTTTAGATTTTACGACTGATGACGTACCCAGTATAAACATTATATGGTTTAATTTTTTTTTTTTATTAATTTCAGTCATTTGTATACTTTTAATGTTGCAGAATTTGTTCCTTGCAAAATCAAAGATGGTATCAAATATCAGTATTTTTCAAGGTATCGTATCGAAGTTGGAAACTCCGGTATTGTGACAACACTGTTTCTCACGTTGCCTCTTATCAGGTTAAAGTTGGAGCTCATCGACCTGATTTTAGTTAATTTGGATACTTTTAATGTTGCGGAAATTGCTTCCAGTGGTATAGAAAATGGCATCAAATATCGATATTTTTCACTGTATCGTATCAAAGTTGAAAAATACAGTATCGGGACGACACGTCACCTCTGGTCAGGTTAACTTTGGAGCTCATTGGCCCAATTTTACTTCATTTGCCTACTTTTATTGTGGCGGAAATTGATCGCAGCGGTGTCGAAAATAGTATGAAATATTGATATTTTTCAAGGTATCGTATCAAAGTTGGAAATTCTAGTATCGTAACAACACAGTTCCGTACGTCACCTCTCGTCAGGTTAACGTTGGAGCTCATTGGCCTGATTTTACTTAATTTGCATACTTTTAATGTTGTGGAAATTGGTCTCCACGGTATCGAAAATTGTATCAAATATCGATATTTTTCAAAGTATCATATTGGAAATTCAAGTATCTTAACAACGCTATTGCTCACGCTGCCTCTTGTCACGTTAACGTTGTAGAGTCTGTGTCATCTATAGAGAGTGCTTTAGTTGGTTATTCAGCCACGAGTCTGAGCGTGAGAACAAAAGCTGAAGTGACGTGCCCAAGTTAAAAATTCAAATCAGGAAGGAACACAAAAACTGGCTGCAATTTCTGAATATTTGCTAACAATATGGATTATTAGTTTAATATGGTGTGTGTGTGTGTGTGTACATTGTATTTATTCCAACTGTCTCCACAAGTATAGCAATACCAGTAACTTTTGATCTTCTGGAGACATTTTATTTAGTCAAATGGCTCATAAATCACACAGAATAAAGTTGTAAATGTAAAAATGCAGATTGTTTCCTGTGAGGGTTGGGGGATGGCTGTATAATATAAGGTTTGTACAGAATACAAATCATTACGTCTGAGAAGTCCCCATAAAGATAGCTGTACAAGTGTGTGTGCGCATGTTATTTTTTGGATCCACCCTGAAGAGCTCAGTAATGAAAAGCAGATGTGACGTCTTCTTAGATCTTTAGTCAGGCTAACATATTAAACATTGCCATTCTTCAACACCATCAGCAAGCTTCTAGCCTGTATTTAATAACCCGAGATCCGCCTGTCCAGATCTTTATATGGACTCTCCAAGCTGTCCTATTCAATTAGCTGAAGGTTAGTGAAAAACCAATTAGCCGTTTCCTTAATGTCATTTCAGGGCCCGATCCATGCTCGTTAGATGAGGCAACAAGAAAATGATTATCTGGCTCTGGCCACAGACACATTACTTAGAAAAAGTCTCTTCGAACTATAAAGCAGAGATGAAGATTTCCTACTGTATGTCCACTATATATGGAGCAAAATTTGTGCCAATAATTCACAAACAAATTTAGGATTATGCAAATAAACCCAGTCTTCTTTGCGAATCTCCAGGTATGCTGCTGGTGAACTGTATTTATATAGCTTTCTGTTTGTTTCTGAGTCAAGCGATTTACTGAAAAAAAACACAATTAACTGGATTTATAAAATTTTTTAGAGTAAGTGGTTGTAAACATTTCAGATTTCTTTGCAAAGCAGAAGTAAATGTTGGATTTGTTTGTGAAATGTTGGCACAAATTTCGCTCCATAACTAGCTGTATTTGTTTGTGAAATATTGGCACAAGTTTTAATCCATAACTAGATGGATTTGCTCGCTCCATAACTACCTGGATTTGTTTTCCGAAATATTGGCACAAGCTTTGCTCCATAACCCGCAGGATTTGTTAGTGAAATATTGGCACAAATTTTGCTCCATAACCAGCTGCATTGGTTTGTGAAATATTGGCACAAATTTTGCTCCATAGCTAACAGGATTTGTTTGTGAAATATTGGCACAAATTTAGCTCCATAGCTAACTGGATTTGTTTGTGAAATGTTGGCACAAATTTCACTCCATAATTAGCTGGATTTGTTTGTGGAATATTGGCACATTTTTTTGCTTCATAACTAGCTGTATTTGTTCGTTCCATAACTAGCTGGATTGGTTTATGAAATGTTGGCACAAATTTTGCTCCATAACTAGCTGGATTGCTTTGTGAGATATTGGCACAAATTTTTCTCCATGACTAGCTGGATTTGTTTGTGAAATATTGGCACAAATTTGATCCATAACTGGATGGATTTGCTCGCTCAATAACTAGCTGGATTTGTTTTCCGAAATATTGGCACACATTTTGCTCCATAACCCGTAGGATTTGTTTGTGAAGTTTTGGCACAAATTTCGGTCCATAGCCTGCTGGATTTGTTTTGCGAAATATTGACACAAATTTTGCTCCATAGCTAGCTGGAACTGTTTGTGGAATATTGGCACAAATTTTGCTTCATAAGTAGTTGAATTTGTTCGCTCCATAATTAGCTGGCTTAGTTTGTGAAATGTTGGCACAAATTTCACTCCATAACCAGCTAGATTTGTTTGTGAAATAGTGGCACAAATTTTGATCCATAGCTAGCTGGATTGTTTTGTGAAATATTGGCACAAATTTTGCTCCATAACTAGCGGGATTTGTTTGCTCCATAACCCACTGTATTGGTTTGTGAAACGTTGGCACAAATTTTGCTTCATAGCTAGCAGGATTTGTTTGTGAAAATATTGGCACTAATTTTGATCCATAACTAGATGGATTTGCTCATTCCATAACTAGCTGGATTTGTTTTCCAAAATATTGGCACACATTTTGCTCCATAACCCGTAGGATTTGTTCGTGAAGGATTGGCACAAATTTTGGTCCATAACCAGCTGGATTGGTTCGTGAAATATTGGCACAAATTTTGCTCCATAGCTAGCTGGATTTGTTTGCGCCATAATTAGCTGGATTGGTTCGTGAAATATTGGCACAAATTGTCCTCCATAGCTAGCTGGATTTGTTTGTCGAATATTGGCACAAATTTTGCTCCATAACTAGCTGGATTTGTTTGCTCCATAATTAGCTGGATTGGTTCGTGAAATATTGGCACAAATTTTGCTTCATAACTAGCGGGATTCGTTTGCTTCACTGGATTGGTTTGTGAAATATTGGCACAAATTTTGCTTCATAACTAGCAGGATTCGTTCGCTTCATAACCCACTGGATTGGTTTGTGAAATATTGGCACAAATTTTGCTTCATAACTAGCGGGATTCGTTTGCTTCACTGGATTGGTTTGTGAAATATTGGCACAAATTTTGCTTCATAACTGGCTGGATTGGTTTGGTTTGTGAAATATTGGCACAAATTTTGCTCCATAACTAGCTGGATTTGTTCGCTCCATAACCCACTGGATTGGTTTGTGAAATGTTGGCACAAATTTCCCTCCATAACCAGCTAGATTTGTTTGTGAAATATTGGCACAAATTTCACTCCATAAATGTGACACACACTACACATTACATGCGAAGAACGATTGAATTTTGAGTCCTGATTCTCACTTGTCGTTTACGAATCTCCACGAAACCCTACATCAAGCAAATCATGCCGAAATCTTATAAACATCATCTAATCTCTGTCCTCTAGGTGATTGTACTATGGTAGATATTTGACAATAGCGTCACATGATAACCTTTACAGCACATACACTAGAAACTGAACTGATAAAGCTGTATACGTCATGAGTTTTTCCATGTGGAAGAAGTGTGTTTGCTCTGCTCTGGAGGACTAGCCGTCACTTTCGCTCCTCTTTTATTCCCATGTTTGTGAGATGGGATGTACTGTCTGCGCTGCAGCTCTGACCTGTTTAATGGCAAAGTTCAAAGCATACTTCAGTTTTAATGAAGGCTAATTAATGCTCTTTATTTGATAGCACACATTAGCACAAGCACTCTACTGAAGCTTAAGTTATGACTTTTCAAGTGTTTCTTGAAGAGTTTGTTGTTGTTTTTGCTGCTTGTCTGTGTGTTTTTTGGCAGAGGATATAGAATAGATTGTTAGAATACATGTAGTGTGTAAATATAGTGCACATGTAAAAGCTGAAGCGTACTTTGAGCTTGAATGATTGTGTGTAGACCTGTGAGTTTCTGGATCACTTCTGTATTGTTATATTTCTGTCAGTCTTAAAAAAAAAAATTCTCTTTTTTGTTAATGTTTAATGTTTTTTATTTATTTATTATTTCATTTTTTTCATTTATTATAATCCCCCACAGTCCAAACACATGCGCTATAGGTGAATTAAATGAACTAAATTGGCCGCAGTGTATGAGTGTGTGTGCGTGTGTGCGTGTGTGCGTGCGTGTGTGCGTGCGTGTGTGTGTGTGTGTGTGTGTGTGTGTGTGTGTGTGTGTGTGTGTGTGTGTGTGTGTGTGTTAATGAGAGTGTATTGGTGTTTCCCAGTACTGGGTTGCAGCTGGAAGGGCATCCGCTGTGTAAAACATATGCTGGAATAGTTGTTGGTTCATTCTGCTGTGACGACCTCTGATAAATAAAGGGACTAAGCCAAAGAAAAATGAATGAATGAATAAAATTTTCTTAATTTTTTCTTTTTTTCCCCATTGTTAATCATTTTTTAATTTTTTTATTTGTTTATTATTTTTTCGTTGTAATAATTTTTAATTACTTTTTTGTTCATTTTTTTCAATTATTTACGTTTTTAAAATTTTTCATAGATTAATTTTCTTTAATTCATTTTTACATTATTATTATTATTATTATTATTATTTATTTATTTTTTCATTTATTAAGTCATATATTTTTATTGTAATGATTATTATTTATTTATATAATTTTTTTTCATTTATTTATTTTTTTTAATTATTAAATAATTCTTTATTAACCAATTCTTTTGCATGTTTTATTAGTTATTTCTTCATTTTTTCATTTATTTAAATGTTTTTATTTTTTCATAATTCATTTTTAATTCATTTTTTAAATTCTTAATTATTATTATTTATTTATTCATGTATTAATTCATATATTTTTATTATTGTAATGATTATTATTATTTATTATTTATTTATATAATTTTTTAAAATTTTCTTTCTTTTTTTATTTATTAAATAATTCTTTATTAACTAATTCTTTTGCATTTTTATTAGATATTTCTTCATTTTTTCATTTATTTAAATGTTTTGAGTTTTTCATAATTCATTTTTAATAAATTTTTTTTAATTCTTAATTATTATTATTTTTTATTTTCTTTATTGCTTTCATTTATTAATTCATATATTGTTTTGTTTCGTATTTCCATTTTTTCATTTTATTTGTTTTTTCTCTATATTATTAAGTTTTAAATCATTTTTCAGTGATTCATTTTCCTTTCTTTTTTATAGTTTTCTTTATTTTTTTCTTGATTCTTTTATTTGTTAATTTTTTTCATTAATTTTTATTATTTCATTCATTTATTGATTTCATTTTTAATTAGTTTTTTTCATTTATTAGTTTTTCATTCATTTATTTATTCATTTCATTGTTTTTCACAAATATATCTGCAACACCAAATAATAACGGCCTAACATTTCCTGACCTAGTTTACAAAAAGTTCAGAATTTCCCAACATTTTTGCAGCTCTGCTCACATTTCAGTCGATTCTCCATTTGGCTCTCCTACACTCTCAGAAATAAAGGTACGAGAGCTGTCACTGGGGTGGTACCTTTTTAAAAGCTACACATTTGTACCTGAAGGGTCCCTAATATTACCTCAAGGGTACATATTAGTACCTAGAAAGTACAAAAGTGTACCTCTTAAAATGTTTAGGCACAAATATAAGCTTTTGAGGTACCAATATGGACCCTTCAAGTACAAATGTGTATCCTTTGAAAAGGTACCACCCCAGTGACAGCACTTGCACCTTTATTTCTGAGAGTGTAGAGAATGAATGGGAAGTGACTGTGTGTGTAAGAATAAAGGCCGCAGAGACCATTAGCGTAGCACAGAGTGATCCAGAAAACAGTTTTGCTAACGTTTTCTTCTTGCACACAGCTTCACGTGAGGAAAAAAGAAACACTCCTCTGTTTTCCCTTTCTAAATCTTGGACGTGCTTCCTCCTCTGGCTTCCTTTAGCTTGGCCATGCGGCATCTTTTTTCCCCAATAATCTCCTGCAGTTTCACCACAGGCCTGGGTTTCAGGTTTTCAGTCTGTATGCGTGTTTACTAACTGCAGACTGGACTGTGCTTATAAATGCATGATCGTTTTACCTTTGGGATGCATCTCTGACTTTTAAGCAGCGATTCTTGTTTTCTGGCTTCCAGTTTGAAATTAATCTAAGATGAGGACTGCTTATTTTGAGTTTGGAGGACTGTTAGTCAATTGACAGACCTGTAAACCACTTAGTATTTACTAAAGGATTAGATATTGAGTATTTTCATGATACTAGTATCCTGAAGATATTCCAAAATTATGTGCTGTCATCATGGCAAAGAGAAAAGAAATCAGTCATTAAAATTATTATATACAGAAATATAAAGGGTGCTAATAATTCATATATATACATATATATATATTCTCCTTCAAGCTCATGGTGGCTCTCCTCTGAATGTTTGACGTTGCCGCTGGACTCTTTTTTTTCTCAGCTTCTCCTCAGTCCCTTGTTCTTCGTGAATCGCTGATGTCTTTCTGTTGTCCCAGCAGAGGAAGCAGTGCGAAGCGCGGTATGGAGCGTTCTCAGAGCAGCACGTGGGACAGCGCGGACGACAGCAGGAATAAGCTGGTGAAAGCAGCCTCCACATCCAAACTCATGTCCAAAGTGGTGAAGAATGCAGAAAAGTGAGTGTTCGGCTGCTTCTGATGCTTTTACCGTAGTAAGACTCATGCTACAGGCATGAGGGAGAAGGGCTCATATGTCAACAAAACCAAGTTCAAAATACTAAAACCTTTCTTCCAGGATTATGATATGGGTCACAGACAAGGAATCATTTTAGTGTCTGCAAAAATAATTATATATATATATATATAAATACAAACACGCGTATATACATTTTGAAAATATGCATTTTTATTATCCATTTCTCAGTGAATATATGGTAATATATTTTGGTGCATTTATTAAATGGATATATTTATTAAAATAATATTTTAGTCACCTAGCTAATTTTTAGAAATAGAAAGATAATACATTCAAATTCATGTAAAATATATATAAAAAAAATAAATGCAACAACATTGTATATATATATTTGTATATATATATTTTTTTCTCTTAATTTTTGCTCTTTTTTAAATATTTTTATTGAATATTTTTCCCTAACATAAATTTGGGACCATTAAAATACTAAATTTTGGACCATTATTATACTATATTATATATTATATATATTCAGAAAAGAAAAAGATACATTACAAGAAATTAATTATTATAACTCCTATGTTAAATACTATTGAAAACAAATCTGTCCTTTAAGCATCACTTAAGAAAATATTTGAAGACCGTCTTCAAGATTTTGTGGAGAAAAATTGCAATATTATATGTAGCAGGTGTACAGTATTCATATAAAAAATCTATAAAAACATGCATAATAAACACCTATATATATGTATGTGTATATATATATATACACATATATATATATTCAACCAAAGTAATGCACACCCTCCAGCCATTCAGAATTTCAATAGACCATGTAATATATATATATGTATGTATATGTACTTTGGTTGAAATGCACAGGTAGTTCCAGTCAGTTTTGATCACCGCTCGAATTAAATGCGCTTCTCCCAAACGTTTATAATTACCATAGCAACTCGCATGTGCTGCACAGGAAACCGATGAGGACTGTTAATGGCGGATGGGAATCCGCAAAATGAGAAAAATATGCATCGATTAAGCCACAAAATCAAGTTTTAAGAGTTTTTCAAGCGAGAATATAGTTATTTTATATAGTTATTTTATAACTATAAGGAGAGCGGGTGTTTAAAAATGTTGGAAGCTCCAGCCAGCTCGAACGGCTCCCGTTATATGTATGTGTGTATGTGTCTGTATATATATATATATATATATATATATATATATATATATATATATATATATATATAGATCTATAAATATAGATCTGTAAATATTGTAAATTATTGATATATGCTGGTTGATTTTTGAATGATGTTTAGTAAATCATGTATTATAAATAAAATTAAAAATGTCAAATTTTAATTAGGGCATTGCAAATAATCAAAAGTAATCGAAATCGACATTCAGAACCTGTAATTGATCAGATTTTTCCTGGTCAGTTTTTTCAATCACTTTTCCCTGCCATGTGTGGAGTCACATGACCCTGCTCTGTTAAGGCTGATTTATACGTCCGCGTAACTGAGCATGTTTACACTACATTGACGATGATTGGGAGCTGTGCTGGAGATGACTTGAGACGGTGTATTTTGCATTACAATTGTTATTTACATTCAAATATTTGTTTACAAAAGATTCAAGAAATGCACTGTTAAAAATATCATTTACAGGGTATAAAAAGAGTTGTTTTATTTAGAAAATATGCTGCTTATTTTCTACTTTTAATATGAAAAACATTGAAAATAATTTTGGTTTCCAAAAGTGCAAGTGATTTACTTTTAATAGGAAAGAAGTGCCTGTTGCTTTTAGGCAATGTGTGTTTTAATTTCAATTTTTCAGCGTTGTATGTGAGCATATTTCCTGTACATAATTTGTCAGTGAACTATGAGGGCAAAAATAAATAAATAAATAAATAAATAAAATAACCATTCATTAATCAAAGTCAAGTTAAAATGTTAAATTAATCGAGAGTTTGATTTTAGGCCAAATCGCCCAACCCTAATTCTAATGTGTTAGACTTGCAGTTATGATACTCTTTTACCCAATGCCAATGGTTTTTTCCCCCAAGAAATATATATATATATATATATATATATATATATATATATATATATATATATATATATATATATATATATATATATATGTATGTATATATATATATATATATGTATATATATATGTATGTATATATATATATATATATGTATGTATATATATATATATATATGTACGTATATATATATATATATATATATATATATATATATATATATATATTATACTTACAGTTTTGATACTCTTTGACCCTAATGCTAATATTGTTTTTGTTTTTTATTAATAAATTCATAGACTTATAGCATGTTAGAAGATGGATCATTTAGGAAGTTGCATTTAATAATCTGTGTAAGTTTATTATTTAGTGCAGTATTTGCTGTTCTACACATTTCACTTTAGTTTGGATTCATTCCTCGAAATCAATCCAATTTCACTACGTAACATGCAAAAAGTCTCCAGATTCCTCGTGAGCCTCGTCATGTGTTATTGCGAATAATCTAATTTATCTGTGACACTTGCTTCTTGCTTGAAAAATGTGAAGAAACTCCTCGTGTTGTTCTAAACCTGCACGACTTTCCTTATTTCATCGAAACACTGAAGCAGATGTTATGCAGGATGTGCCCTGATTTGGGGACTTTTCCAACGGGAATTATTTAAAACAGATCCACACGTCATTTTCTGAGCAAAATCATATTAAAGCAAAATAAAATGGCTTGCACAACTATTTTAGGTCTACATTTAAGGGCTGTAAACGTGGTGTGTGTGTTTTTTCTGTTGAACACAAAAGAAGATATTTTGAGGAATGTTGGAAACATTGACTTAGGGAAAACAAATACTATGGATGTCAATTAAATACATCTTCTTTTGTGTTTAACAGAAGAAACTCAAAGGTTAACTTTTCCCTGTGCATGTTTTTGTTTCTGTTAAACACTGTAGAAGATATTTAGAGGAATGTTGGAAACCTGTAACCATTGACCTCCATAGTAGGGAAAACAAATACTATTGAAGTCAATTAAATACATCTTCTTTTGTGTTTAACAGAAGAAACCCAAAGGTTAACTTTTCCCTGTGCATGTTTTGGTTTTTGTTAAAAACAAAAGAAGATATCTTAAGGAATGTTGGAAACCTGTAACCATTGACCTCTGCAGTAGGGAAAACAAATAGTGTGGAAGTCAATTAAATATATCTTATTCTGTGTTTAACTGAAGAAACT
Organism: Danio aesculapii; assembly: GCF_903798145.1. NCBI lineage: Eukaryota > Metazoa > Chordata > Actinopteri > Cypriniformes > Danionidae > Danio > Danio aesculapii. Next base: position 50,740,404 of record NC_079447.1, read on the forward strand.
CAAACAATATTTAATTTTTTCCCTGTGCATGTTTTTTCTGTTAAACACAAAAGAAGATATTTTGAGGAATGTTGGAAACCTGTAACCATTGACATCCATAGTTGGAAAACCAAATACTATGAAAGTCATTTAAATGTATCTTCTTTTGTGTTTAACAGAAGAAACTCAAGCATTAGTTAACTCTTTCCCTGTGCATAGTTTTTTTCCTGTTAAACACAAAAGAAGATATTTTGAGGAACGTTGGAAACCTGTAACCATTGACTTCCATAGTGGGGAAAACAAATACAATGGAAGTCAATTAATGTGTTTAACAGAAGAAACTCAAAGGTTAACTCATTTCCTGTGCATGTTTTTTTTCTGTTAAACACAAAAGAAGATATTTTGAAGAATGCTGGCACCTATATTAATTTCCATAGTAGGAAAAAAAATACTATGAAAGTCAATGGGTACCAACATTCTTCAAAATATCTTCCTTCGTGTTTAACCTTAAATACATTAATTTAAACATCTTGTTGTAAATGATTTGTCAGTAGTGGGTAAAGAGTTAACACTGAAAAAGTAATAGGGTGTTTCGCTAATCTTATTTAAAGGGATAGTTCCCCCAAAAATGAGCATTACCTCATCATTTACTCTCCTTCATGTGGTTTTACACCTTTGTGAGTTTTTTTTCTGTTGAACACAAAAGAAAAGAAGATATTTTGAAAAGTGTTGTTTTCTGGTACCCATTGATTTCCATAGTAGGAAAAAAATTACTATGTAAGTCAATGGGTGCCAGCAACAAGCATTCTTCAAAATATATTTAGAAATTATCTAAAAATATGAAAACTACCTCATCATTAATCCACGTCTTGTGGTTTTACACCTTTATTAGTTAATTTTTTTCTGTTAAACACCAAAAGAAAAGAACATATATTGAAGAATGCTGTTTGCTGGCACCCATTAATTACCATAGTAGGAAAAAAAAATACAATGAAGGTCAGTGGGTGCCAGCGACGAGCATTTATCACAATATATTCATAAAATATAACCAAAAAACATGAACATTACCTCATCATTTACTCTCCTTCATGTGGTTTTAGTCCTTTATGAGTTTTTTTTTCTGTTGAACACAAAAGAAAAAAGAAGATATTTTGAAGAATGCTGTTTGCTGGCACCCATTGATTTTCATAGAAGGTCAATGGGTACCAACATTCTTCAAAATATCTTCCTTTGTGTTCAAACTAAAATGTGTTAATTTAAATATCCTGTTGTAAATGATCAGATTTGTCAGTAGTGGGGAAAGAGTTAACACTGAAAAAGTAATAGGGTGTTTCGCTAATCTTATTTAAAGGGATAGTACCCCAAAAAAATGAACATTTCCTCATCATTTACTCTCCTTCATGTGGTTTTACACCTTTATTATTTTCTTTTTTCTGATGAACACAAAAAGAAAAGAAGATATTTTGAAGAATGCTGTTTGCTGGCACCCATTGATTTTCATAGTGGGAAAAAATACTATGAAAGTCAATGGGTGCCAACAGCCACCATTCTTCAAAATACCTTTAGAAATGATCTAAAAATATGAAAACTACCTCATTATTAATCCACGTCCTGTGGTTTTACACCTTTATTAGGTTCTTTATTCTGTTGAACACTAAAAGAAAAAAAGATATTTTGAAGAATGCTGTTTGCTGGCACCCATTGATTTCCATTGAAGGAAAAAATTCTATGAAAGTCAATGAGTGCCAACAATTAGGATTCTTCAAAATACCTTTAGAAATCTCCTCATTAATCTACATCGTGGTTTTACACCTTTATTCGTTTATTTTTTCTGTTCAACGCAAAATAAGATATTTTGAAGAATGCTGTTTGCTGGCACCCATTGATTTCCATAGCTTACAATAATAATACATATAATATACAATACATAAAAACACTAACCTATGACAGAACAACCGAACAACAGAACACAGAGGGACAAATGCACATGAAAGCTAAGTATTATTTAGCTGGTCAAGTAATGCATTAATAAAAAGTAATTATAAAGTAACAGTGCTCTTATATTACCAGAAAAATGCATTATCCTCAATATAGTTTTACTGTCAAATAATAGTTTGGGCACATTATTAAAAACATTATAGATTATGAATAGTGAATATCAATTACACTCAATCTTTAATTACTATGTTATTGACATGGGGTCATTGGTTATGCTTGAATTTATTTCATTGAGTCGTTCTAATATGTCCAATTTATCATCATTGATATATCTCAACCTCTCCAAAGCAAGCATGTTTACCAGATCTCCACCCCACCTACCAAATTTAGGTACAGATTCAGTTTTTCACATGCTCAAAATGACCCTTTTGGCTATTACCATACCATATAACATGGCTTGTATTTTATATTTATTAAAGATCCCTAAGTTACTAATTATCCCAAGAACAGCTATAAGTGGACATGTTTTTTTTGGAAACATTAGAAAAACATTGAATTATATTTTCCCGAAATTCTTGTGATTTAGGACACAACCATATCTAGTGGGTTAGGGGTCCTTCTGCTGTTTTACACCTATGTTTAAAGCAGCTTTTAAAGAAAAACAAGCCTTTTAAAGAAACTCTTGTTATTAGCGACACCGGTGGCCGTTCAGTGAACTGCAGCAGCTACTTACTGCTTGAGTTTACATGACGTGAAAGACATAATTTTTTATGTGAAAGTCCTACAAATGGAGACTAAGCAAATGAACAGAACACATTTTAATTTCACAAATGATTGAATAAACATGCTGCTTTTTTTAACTAGCATGCTAATCTTTTGATTTTTCTTCCTTTTTCCTCTTTAGACACAGAGATCCAGTCATCAGCCAAGGTAAAGTCTCATTTCTGCCATTTACATGATCTATTATGTTTCAGCTTCGTTTTTTCCCCCCTCATGTGTTCCTCTCATTTCCTGCATCGCAGTGGTGCGAGAGAAACGTTTGTGCACATTACATCTCATTTACATGTCATTTGCATAGTAACATCTGTAAAAACGATTAAACCGTAGCCACGTGCTGTATTAGGAGAAAATAAAGGTGGTCATGATACCAAGAGCAACATTATCAGTGACTCTGAAATACTGTTAGATACGGTTTTGAGGTTTATTTACTTTCGTGCGTAGTGATACTGAAATTGAAAGTATTGCTATTAAAGCATTGATACATAAATATAAATTATGCGATTTAAGTAAGGGATAAAATACATCTAGGTGATTGTTATCACACATTATTGCATGGCTGTCTGGAATACTCTGTTCTGATTGGTCAGTCGCAACATAATAGGGTATGTTAATCATTGATAACAACCGCTGAATAACACAGGCTTATCCGTGAGCTTCCAATAATTTTGACCATCAGTGAATATGTTCACAGCCATATTTATATGATTGTCAGCCATCTTGTGGCTGAATAATGCACAGGTTAGTATACTCACCAGCCACTTTATTAGGTACACCTGTCCAACTGCTCGTTAACGCAAAATTCTAATCAGCCGATCACATGGCAGCAACACAATGCGTTTAGGCATGTAGACATGGGCTGCGTCCAAAACCACCTTGTACTCAGTAGGTACTGCATTTGAATTTAATCGTACTACTCGGTCGTTAGAAAAGTACGTTCTATACAGTATGAATGTGAAAAGTATGAATGGAATTCAGACGTACTACATCCGCCATTTTGTCATGGTCACATGACCTACCTGCGTCAGTTGCGTCGCTTTACTCCTATTCATGAATTCGCTCACGGGGCATCATGGGATAGCGCAGCATGCATGGGATGCGCACTTCAGAATCTCGCCGGAAGTAGTAAGTCATCCAGGTACTTCTCGCGTACTGATTTTCGAATTCTTTTAATTCAGACATACTACTCGGTAAAAGTACATCCTTGTGTTTGTTTGTCTAGTCTGCACCTTAAGTTTTATACAACACGCTTCTGGCTACCATTTTGTGATAATAACCCAGAATACTTGATTCTGATTGGTCAGTCATGACAACTTTGCTACTAACAACAAGACGTAAAAAATTGACAGACAACATTGTTCTGAGTCATAATAGTTTATTAATTCTATCAATAAAGCCAAAGCTGACATACAAAATGGCTGAATGGAGCATTTACTAACCTACATATTATTCAGCCACAAGATGGCGCCAAACAATATGGATAATAATATGGATGTGAACGTATTCGGTCAAGATTATTGTTGTATAGGTCTCGGATGAGCCTGTGTTAATCAGCGGTTGTTATCTGGGAATAACATTGCGACTGTACAATCAGAGTCAAGTATTCCAGACAGCCATGTGATGATACCAAATAGCCAACCTACTTCAAGTAAAGTGCTGTAAATATAGTAATTTGTCCTGAATTGACCTCGTCCTTCATCTGGATTGAGTTGAGTAAAGGTGTGAGCATCTCCTCAGTCTCTCCAGCCGTTTAGTAATGGCAGAAAAGCTCATAAACTGCATTCCTGCCTCTTGAGGTTAAACATTTGTCCTTCCAGACGTATCACACTGATCTTAAAAAGATAGTTCGCCCAAAATTGATCATTCTGTCATCATT
>NC_079447.1:50749973-50759973 GCF_903798145.1 Danio aesculapii
TTTTTTTTTGTTTTTGTTGAATTTTGAAATATTAAATGAGAAATCAGTGGGCGTGGCTTGTTTTTTCTACTGCGAGCTGATTGGATGTATTTAAGTAGGCGTTTCATTCAGAAAGATGGGGAAAGGGTTTGGGGAGAGTTGTTACAACCTAACAGACTCCTCCTGCTCACTATTTCTGTTTATTGTCAAAACTGAAAGCTGGAGGGACGTGGTTAAGTATGTTAGCCACGCCCACTACCTCACACAGACCTAATCTGAGAATTGAACTGAAAACTAATCACTAATTAATGCATTAATCCTGAATCTGTGAAATACCATTTGGGAAATATTAGAAAAAGAAAACAAAATTCACAGGAGGGTGGATAATTTTTGACTATATGTGTGTATTTACAAGTGAGTGTGTCCTCGTATCCTCCTTGACTCAGAATGTAGATACGGCTACAGGGGACGTGACTGCCGTGCAAACGTGTACTTGCTGCCGACCGGAGAGATCGTGTACTTCATTGCCTCAGTAGTTGTGCTCTTCAACTATGAGGAGCGGACCCAACGCCACTACGTGGGGCACACCGACTGCATCAAATGGTGAGACTAGTGGAAAAATGCTGTTGCAAGCTATTCAGTTGCCTGTTTTTTCTCATCATGTTTGTCTTTGTGAATGACTGCTTAGTTCAGTTTTCCTGAGGTCCACGAAATGGAAATGACAAGGAAATGAGGCGAAACAAATGAGCTGATATGATAAAGATGCTTCACGGTGATTAGACTGGCTATTCAGTTTATTATTGTTAATAGGTTTTTATTCCAGCCAAACTAATAGAAATAAGACTTTAACCAGAAGAAAAATAGACTAGGAAATACTGTGATAGATGTGTTTTCCTAGTTACTTCAGAAATACTTGAATAAAAGTTTTAACTTCACATGAGGGCTAATTATTTTGTTTTCAGTTCATCACATCGAGACGCACTTAAACACTCTTTCAAAAATCTTTATTTGCGTATAGATAAGTGAAGTTTTTAGCAACTGCTGCAACAACAAAAACAAAAAACCAGCCCAAGCTGATTGAAAATACATGCTTCAGACTATATTTCTGCTACACGTTAAGTTTGTTGCTCAGAGTACATTTTATTGCACATTTCAGATGACAAATCCACTAGAGGGCGATGTCTACATTTGTGTAAATCTGAAAAACACATGAAATACTTGTACACATACATTATAAAGCAAACCATTCATTTAAACCCCTACCTAAATCCAACCAATAGTGTTTTCAAAAGCAAACGTAAGAGAAAAGTACTCCGACCACATAGCTTTACCTTGATTTTACATTACTTTTATCTTTTTTGTGGAAACGTGCTTCACCAGAGCCAAAATCATTCTTGCCAAATCATAGAAATTAACAAAACAAAACGAAGCTTAAATCTAACTTCTAAACTGAACGGCAAAATAAAGACTGAAAACAAAAACAGATATTTCCATTGTTTGCAAAACCTGATCTAAACTACTGTCCGAGGAAACAAAAATAGAGATGTGGCAAAGCACTGAAGATCTAATCTAACAATGTGCCATCTAACCTGATACAAAAACTAAACGAAATATAGAATATCATGACTCAAGTCAGTAACCGCAAAAGGAATCTTACTCCAATTCTACGAAGTTCAAAGTATAAACTCAAAATACATCATAAATCTGAAGTCACAGCAGAAAAACGAAAACCATTGCGCAAAGAACTGCACGATAATTATCCTGTTTTCGTCAATAATACGGTGCTGTAAATATCATTAGTGTGAAAAGGAACTAAAGCTGTTGGCGCCATACTGCCCCCTAGTGTTCATTTCACCTAAAAACTACAGTAAAACGTATGTTAAAGTATGTTTTAGCGGTTTGACAAAAATGTAAGCTGAAGCACATATTTCCAGTGAGCATGTTTTGGGCAAAATATTCAGCACTGTGCAAAAGTCTAAAGCACTATACCAGCTTTGTTGGCCTAAGACTTTTTTTACAATATGTAATCAATCAATCTCTTTATTAAAAACAAACTAAAGGAACTATGTACAGAAAAACAACAGCACAATATTTCCTCTTGAAACAAAAGTCTGTTTATTGTGTATCTCATACAGCCTCTATAATATTCAGGTCTGGACACTGTGGAGGCCATTTCATGACCGTCTGTTTTATCAGCTGTTTTCTTTCTCCAAATAGAATTTCACTGCAATTAGCGTATTGCTATCATGCTGAAAATGAAAACTATTACAACTGTAATCCTTTCCAGAAGGAATGGCATAATGGATTAAAAACCTGTCTGTACATTTCAATCCATTCCAATTCCATCAATTCAGACTATATTGCTAACAGCACTGGTAGAAATGCAGCACAAACAGCCTCTCTCCAACATTGTCTTTCACATGTCAATTCAACCAAAATAATACAAACTTCTATCCTAACAAACCATACTTCAACTGAAAGATCTTTTATTCACCCTGTATAAATCTCAATTTTAAATAAAAGACAAAACTGTTTACACCTATGACTCAGTTAGTGGTAAATATATATATATTTTTATAGGAACAGAAATGTTGATGTTGGTCCATAAGTGCACTGACAGTCCTATCAACATATAATAATGTTTGTGTCTTTGATTTACTGTATAAATGTAGTGGAAATGATACTGGAATGCACACTGATCTCCAGGTGAATCTAAAAGAATCATTGAAGGTCTGCATAGGCCGATGTCTAAACATTAGTTTGATAGGCAGTGTGTACAACAGATTTACTTTGTAATGAACTTGATGGGAACATGCGGCACGGTGGCTCTCGTTTTGTGGTAAATATATATATATTATAGGAACAAAAACGTTGATGTTGGTCCATAAGTGCACAGACAGTCCTTTCAACATATAATAATGTTTGTGTTTTGATTTATTGTATTAGCATATTGTAAATGATACTGGAATACATGCTGATCTCTGGCTGAATGTAAATAAAGTCATTAACGGGCTGCATTTGCCGATGTCTAAACATTGGTTTGATAGGCAGTGTTTACCATGGATTTACTTTGTAACATAATGAAAACTTGCGGCATAGTGGCTCAGTGGTTAGCACTGTCGCCTCACAGCAAGAAGGTTGCTGGTTCGAGTCCCAGCAGGGCCTGTTGGCATTTCTGTGTGGAGTTTGCATGTTCTCTCCGTGTTGGTGTGGGCTTCCTACAGGTGCTTCGGTTTCCCCCACAGTTCAAACACATGCGGTAGTGTTTCCCAGTGCTGGGTTGCAGCTGGAAGGGTATCTACTGTATAAAACATATGCTGGAATAGTTAGTGGTTCATTCCGCTGTGGCAACCCCTGATAAATAAGGAACTAAGCTGAATGAATGATGAAAACGGTGAGATTTCAGCAGTGTTGGTGAGTGAATGCTCTTCTTCTTCTGTGGTTTTTCTCCTGTAGTCTCGCTGTTCACCCGGATAAGATCCGCATCGCCACAGGACAGATTGCAGGAGTGGATAAAGACGGCAGGGTGAGTTTGACCAATAAAACTCTTCTATTATAATGAGAAATGTTTCTTGGTTGTGAAATAATCATATCAGAAGGATTTCTGAATGTAACAAGACTGAAGACTGGAGTGATGATGCTAAAAATCAGCCTTTTTAAATATATTAAGATAGAAAACAAATGATATCTTATACTACGGTACAGTACTACTGTTCTTCTTGTAAGTCTTGGTGAGCAGAAGCTTCTTTTAAACATAAAGTAAACATTTTTATGGTAGTGTAGTTTTGTCTCTTAATATGTACAGTTGAAATTATTAGCCCCCCTGAATTTTTTTTCCCCAATTTCTACTTAACACAATGAAGATTTTTTTCCCCAACACATTTATAAACATAATAGTGTAATGTGAAGGGACGCTGACAAGGAAGTGCGGATCCAATTGCAGGTTTATTAAGAGAATGGTCAGGCAAGCAACATCAGATGTGCACAGGAAATCCAGAGTCGTAGTCAAATATCAGGCGAGTGGTCAGAAGGCAGGCAGCAGACAACGTAAATAAACAAAACAAGGCAAGGGTCTAACACGGCAAGGAAGACGCATCGTAATGTGCACAGAAACAGATAAACAAGACTCAGCACTGATGTGTGCGTGTGTGCACTGTATAAATAGCCCCTCTAATCAGTTCACGAGCAGCTCCCAGCCGTAAGTGTGTAATCTACCGAATGAGGAACAGGTGCGTGTGAGCGGTGCATGGAAATTGTAGTCCATGCACCGGCGGATTTGTAGTATTTTAGGGATCTGACAGTATATAATATTTGACTAGATATTTTTCAAGATACTAATATTCAGCTTAAAGTGACATTTTAAAGTGACACATATGGTGAAAAATCAACTTTTCAAGCTGTTTGGACAGACATATGTGTAGGTATAGTGTATAGAGCATCATATTGGGTGATATAAACACACCCAGTCCTTTTTTTTAATTTAACAACATAAAAACAATGGACCAATTGGAGCGGTTTTCAGACCGACCGCAACTTGACATAGGAGTGCGGTTTCCTCACCCACCGAATTGATTGACAGCTGTGAATTAACATGTCTCCGTAGTAACACGTATATATCATATCAGCAAGACAGGACGTGCGCAAAGCAACACATTCTGGAGACACAAAAGACTTGTATTAAATCTGGAAAAAGGGGTAACCTAGGTGCCCTTTAAAGACTTATCTAGGTTAATTAGGTTAATGTTAGGGTAATTAGGCAAGTCATTGTATAACAGTGGTTTGTTCTGTAGACAATCAAAATATATAGCTTAAAAGGGCTAATAATATTGCTTTTATTCTAGCTGAAATAAAACAAATAAGACTTTCACCAGAAGAAAAAATATTATAGGAAATACTGTGAAAAATTCCTGAATCTGTTAAACGTCATTTGGGAAATATTTGGAAAAAGAAAAATCACAGGAGGGCGAATATCTCTGACTGTTTTAAAACAAGACTGTTTCTCTAGCCATGTCAAAAAATGCTTTTGAAAATGTAATCGTCGTCTGTCTTTCCGCATTCATAATCTCATAACTGCAGTAAATTTGTTTTTGAGTGTTAAATCAGTGTGTTGTTTCTTCATCGATTGCTCTTTTTCTCTCGCTCTTGAGAAACTAGATTTTCTCAAAGCATTTCTTTCCCTCCGAGGAGTTACAAATATTGCATTCCATCTTTTGTGCTTGGGTGTGCAAAATAAGAGAGCAGAACTGGAATAACTGGCTAGTTTCTATTCCGCTTTAGCAAACAAACAATCAAGACAAACAGAACGTCTAGAAAGTACAAAAACAAACACATTGGTAACACTTGAGTCTAATTAACACCTCACAGCATTTACTACTGGCTTATTACCTGCCTGTTATTAAGACATTAACTGTTTATTAGCACTTATAAAGTATGATCTTTTCTTTCATTCATTCATTCATTCATTTACAGCTTAGTCCCTTAATCAGGGGTCGTCACAGCGGAATGAACCGACAACTTATCCAGCATGTATTTTTTTTTATATAAATATTTTTAGGGGTTTTTACCTTTATTATGATAGCACAGTAGAGATTTCAGACAGGAAAGCATTGGGAGCAGAGACAGGGAAAGGATCGGTAAAAGACCTCGAGCTGGGAATCGAACTCGGGTCGCCGTGAGCACGTCGTGCTATATGTCGTGCACCGTACCGCTAGGTTATTGCCGCCGACATCCAGCATATGTTTTACGCAGCGGATGCCCTTCCAGCTCCAACCCATCACTGGGAAAATTATCTTTTCTTACAAACCCTAATTCTACCTGACTAACTATTAATAAACAGCTAATTGGTAGTTTATTAGGCTAGTGTTCATTAATGGTTTGTTAATACCTTGAATTGTGACCTAAACTAAAGTGTTACCAACACATTTAGCTGGCGAGTTTCCAGAGGATCAGTTTAGTTTTCAGACAGAACTTATGTTAAAGTGTCGCTATTATGGCGAAATATAAGGCTTATATTGGGCGACACGGTAGCTGAGTGGTTAGCACTGTCACCTCACAGCAAATAGGTCACTGGTTCGAGTCCCGGCTGTGTCTGTTGCCATTTCTGTGTGGAGTTTGCATGTTCTCATGTTGGCGTGTGCTGCGGTTTCCCTTACAGTCCCACAGTGCTATAGGTGAATTGAATAAACTAAATTGGCCATAGTGTACGAGTATGAATGTGAGAGTGCATGGGTGTTTCCCAGTATTGGGTTGCAGCTGGAAGCGCATCAACTGTGTAAAGCATATGCTGGATAAGTTGGCGGTTCATTCTGCTATGGCGAAAGGACTAAGCCGAAGGAAAATGAATGAATAAGGCTCATATTTTGGTTTTGGGAGTGCCCAACAAAATAAAATAACAAAATAACACCTATTTATTTTTATTTATTCATAAAGACTTATTTATAACACATTTATTTTTTCCTTTTAGTTGGCATCATGTCTTAGAAATGAACTACAGTAGATTTACAGTTATAGCGCAACGCTTTCCATGTCCAGTGTGAAAGCCACTTTAGGCTTCTTTCTTTTAGGCACTTTAACCATAGTAGAGTGAACGTATTTGTATGTGTTTTAAGGCTTGTGACTGAGTGAGCATTTCAAGAGAATTTTCCAAGACCCTACATGCAAATCAGCTCATTTTAGAAGTATGAAACTTTTATAATCCATAATAAGGACAGTTTAAACTTTACAGTGACTCCACAAATCTCTTGTGTTCTGAACTGCTGCATTTTGATGCTAATGTTGCAGTATATTGTGGAGTTTAATGTGAAGGTCATGAACCTGCAGTGATATTTCTGTCTGTGTGCGTGTGATCTTTCAGCCGCTGCAGCCACATGTGAGGATCTGGGACTCTGTCAGTCTGTCCACATTGCAGATCATCGGACTCGGCACCTTCGAGAGAGGAGTCGGATCCCTCGCTTTCTCCAAAGCCGTGAGTTTGACTTCAGCGATCTCATGTTTTTATTAGCAGCATCAGCGTCCAGAGATCAGTAGTGTTCAGGTATTTTGAGTCACACTGCAAAAATGCTTTTTTTCCTTTCAGCCTTTGTCTGGTTTCTAATCTAAATATCTAAAAAAATTATTCAATCAAGAAACATTTTCTAGACTAATATTGTTTTGTTTTCAGAGATAACATGTCAAACTGAAGTGAGTTATTTCTTAAAACAAAGCAAAATAATCTGCCAATGGGGTTAGCAAAATAATCTAATTTTAAGGGAATTTTAATCTAATCTAAGGGAAAATCAGATTATTTAGTTTACGCTTTAGGCAGATTATTTAGCTAGTTTGAGGAAAATCTCACTTTGTCTTTACTTTTTATTTCAAAAAACAAGACTATATTTTTCTTGTCCTGAAAATGTTTCTTGATTTAAAAATTATTTAATGAGACATAATCTTTAAGTAAGAAAGGCAGTTTTGCAGTGTAGTAAAATAAGTCCACTACCTGACAAAAAAAGAGCAACAAATAATAACTTGACTTCTAGTTGGTCGTTTTAAAAACTGTCAGAAGGATGATTTTTCTGCTGAATCATCTGTTGATCTGCATCCCAATCTTCACAAATACTGCATGGACCCAAGATTCTCACAGAAATCAGTCAAGTTTGGGGAAGGAAAAATCATGGTTTGGGGTTACATTCAGTATGGGGGCGTCTGAAAGATCTGCCGAGTGGATGATCAACATCAACAGCCTGAGGTATCAAGACATTTGTGCTGCCCATTACATTACAAACCACAGGAGAGGGCAAATTCTTCAGCAGGATAGCGCTCCTTCTCATACTTCAGCCTCCATATCAAAGCTCCTGAAAGCAAAGAAGGTCAAGGTGCTCCAGGATTGGCCAGCCCAGTCACCAGACATGAAAATTATTGAGCATGAAGGAGGAGGCATTGAAGATGAATCCAAAGAGTCTTTATTAAAAGCAAGAACACTTTCTTTGGGCTTTCATTGCATCTCTGGTGTGTTGAGGTTCAGGTAATATTGCAAACTTGACCTCATCCAAATACAATACTGTCATCAAACTGGTGTGATTAGGCTCGTCATTATAAAAACTATAATCATAATAAAATATGTGGTTCATGCTGAATTTATCAAAGTAAACAGGCTTGTAAACACTTCAATTGTATTGTTAAATCCCATTATTGGTACTGATACTGATGTTTTAAAGGTGACATCTGAATAAATGTTGATTTTTGTCCATTTATTTATTTAGTTAAAAAGAAAACATGCTAGTTTTTTTGACAGAGTAAAAAGATTGTGCATTTACATTACTATTTCATTAACATTACACTTTTCATTAAGACCCTAAACAATCATATAGACTTCCATATAGGCATTCAATGTCACCTTTAAGATGTTTAAGGGGGTGTTTTTATACAAGTACTTTTTTGTAAAATGTAAGCTGAGGCATATACACTACCTGACAAAAGTCTTGTTGTCGTTTAAAGTTTTAGGAACAGCAAATAATACCTTGACTTCTAGTTGATCATTTGGTATCAGAAGTGGCTTATATGAAAGGCAAAGGCCTCTAGATTACGCTTATTTTACCAAAATAAAATATGATCATGCCTTGATTTTAAATGATTTCATTAGGACAGTAAGGTCTGACTTTGCTTAGACAAAAGTCTGGTCACTGAACAGGAATAATGTCCAGTACTGAACATGTGGTCATGCTGCAGTGGAAACAGAATGAATATTGTGTCTGACTCCATCATGAGCTTGGAGGACTGCATCCATACATCTCTGCAATGACTCAAATCACTGATTAATAAAGTCATCTGGAATGGCAAAGAAAGCCTTCTTGCAGGACTCCCAGAGTTCATCAAGACTCTTTGTGTTCATCTTCAATGCCTCCTCCATCTTACCCCAGACGTGCTCAATAATGTTCATGTCTGGTGACTGGCCTGGCCAATCCTGGAGCACCTTGACCTTCTTTGCTTTCAGGAACTTTGATGTGGAGGCTGAAGTATGAGAAGGAGCGCTATCCTGCTGGAGAATTTGCCCTCTCCTGTGGTTTGTAATGTAATGTGCAGCACAAATGTCTTGATACCTCAGGCTGTTGATCATCCACTCTGCAGATCTCTCGCACGCCCCCATACTGAATGTAACCCCAAACCATGATTTTTCCTTCCCCAAACATGACTGATTTCTATGAGAATCTTGGCTCCATGTGGGTTCCAGTAGGTCTTCTGCAGTATTAGTGATGATTGGGATGCAGATCAACAGATGATTCAGCAGAAAAATCCACCTTCTGCCACTTTTCCAAATGATAAGTTATTATTTGTTGCTCTAACAACTGAGATCAAAGACAAGACGTTTGTCAGGTAGTGTATGTCCAATAAGCCTGGGCTGAGATATATGATGCGTGTGTGTTTGTGAGTGTAGGACTCAGGTACTCATCTCAGTGTGATAGACGACTCGAATGAACACATGCTCACTGTATGGGACTGGCAGAGGAAATCAAAAATCGCTGAGATTAAGGTAAGTGGACACACTTGCTTTATTCATTCTGTTCCTCTATCTTATCATCTCCCTTCCTTTGTTCCTTTCTTTTCCCATATCTTTCCTCTTATCTTATTTTCTTCTTCTCCTTTCTTTGACATTTTTTATCTCTTTGAAATTGCTGCTGTCTTGTTCTGTCACGTTTTGCTGCATCGGCTCCATTTCTCGATTTTTCAGTTTCGCTTTGTCTAATCTGTCGTGTTATGATTTTGTGAATGTACTGGGTTTTCATTTATAGACCACCAATGAAGTGGTCCTGGCAGTGGAGTTTCACCCGACTGACGCCAACACCATTGTCACTTGTGGGAAATCTCATATCTTCTTCTGGACCTGGAGCGGCTCTTCGCTCGCCCGCAAGCAAGGCATCTTTGGTGTAAGAGCACACGTTTAATGCTGTTTATTCCATAATCTGTTGAAATTCTTGATTCTGATTGGCTGTAAAGTGGGAAATTAAGGTCATTTAAGTCAGTTTTGATCATAACTTGATCAAACTAT
>NC_079447.1:50764973-50794973 GCF_903798145.1 Danio aesculapii
TTAAATAATATGAATAATATTTAGCATAATTACTGTTTTTACATTATTGTGATGGTTGGGTTTAGGGTTGTGGTGGGGGTAGACATTAATAAAGTATAGTTTATGGATAATTTATTAAATAAAATGAATAATACTGAGCATAATTACTGTTTTTACATTATTGTGATGGTTGGGTTTAGGGTTGGGGTAGGGGTAGACGTTAATAAAGTACAATTTATGGATAATTTATTAAATAATATGAATAATACTGAGCATAATTATCGTTTTAACAGTATTGTGATGGTTGGGTTTAGGGTTGTGGTGGGGGTAGATGTTAATAAAATACAATTTATGGATAATTTATTAAATAATATGAATAATACTCATCATAATTATCATTTTAACAGTATTGTGATGGTTGGGGTAGGGGTAGACATATTAATAAAGTACAATTTATGGATATATTATTAAATAAAATGAATAATACTCCGCATAATTACTGTTTTTACATTATTGTGATGGTTGGGTTTAGGGTTGTGGTGGGGGTAGATGTTAATAAATACAATTTATGGATAATTTATTAAATAATATGAATAATATTCCGCATGATTATCATTTTAACAGTATTGTGATGGTTGGGTTTGTGGTTGGGGTAGGGGTAGACGTTAATAAAGTACAAAAAAAGGGTCATTTAATAGATAATATAAATAATTATTGTCGTAATTACTGTTTTCACATTATTGTGATGGTTGGGGTAGGGGTAGATGTTAATAAAATACAATTTATGGATAATTTATTAAATAAAATGAATAATACTGAGCATAATTACTGTTTTTACATTATTGTGATGGTTGGGTTTAGGGTTGGGGTAGGGGTAGACGTTAATAAAGTACAATTTATGGATAATTTATTAAATAATATGAATAATACTGAGCATAATTATCGTTTTAACAGTATTGTGATGGTTGGGTTTAGGGTTGGGGTAGGGGTAGATGTTAATAAAATACAATTTATGGATAATTTATTAAATAATATGAATAATACTCATCATAATTATCATTTTAACAGTATTGTGATGGTTGGGGTAGGGGTAGACATATTAATAAAGTACAATTTATGGATATATTATTAAATAATATGAATAATACTGAGCATAATTACTGTTTTTACATTATTGTGATGGTTGGGTTTAGGGTTGTGGTGGGGGTAGATGTTAATAAAATAATTTATGGATAATTTATTAAATAATATGAATAATACTGAGCATAATTATCGTTTTAACAGTATTGTGATGGTTGGGTTTGTGGTTGGGGTAGGGGTAGACATTAATAAAGTACAAAAAAGGGTCATTTAATAGATAATATAAATAATTATTGTCATATTTGCTGTTTTTGCATTACTGTGATGTGGGGGTTTAGGGTTGGGGTAGGGGTAGACATTAATAAAATACAATTTACAGGTAATTTATCAAATAATATGAATAATACTGAGCATAATTGCTGTTTTTACATTATTGTGATGGTTGGGTTTAGGTTTGTGGTGGGGGTAGATGTTAATAAAATGCAACTTATAGATAATTTATTAAATAATATGAATAATACTCGGCATAATTATCGTTTTAACAGTATTGTGATGGTTGGGTTTAGGGTTGGTTTAGGGGTAGATGTTAATGAAGTACAAAAAAAGGTCATTTAATAAATAATATAAATAATTATTGTCATAATTATGGCTTTTACTGTTATGCATTACTGTGACGTGTGGGTTTAGGGTTGGGGTAGGGGTAGACCTTATTAAAATGTATGGGTAATTTATTAAATAATATTAATAATACTCAGCATAGTTAATGTTTATACATTACTGTGAGGGTTGGGTTTAGGGTTGGGGTAGACATTACTAAAGTACAATTAATGAATAATTTAATAAATAATATAAGTAATTCTCCTTAACTTCCAAATGCAGCTGTTTCCTTTCTAGCAACATCCTTGGCTGCAACTACTCGACTCTTCTTTTTGCACATACTGTATAGTAGGGAAGTATGCCATTTCAGACACAGCCATTGACACAAGTGATCAGGTTGTGAAAGAAGTTTCAATATGTGCTTAAAGTGGAGGTACAGTGGAAGTCAATTATTAGCCCTCCTGTGAAATTTAAAGTCTTTTTCAAATATTTCCCAAGTGCTGTTTAACTGAGCCAGGAAATATTTTACTGTATTTTATATTATATATTTCTTCTAGAGAAAGTCTTATTTCTTTTATTCTGCCTGGAAAAAAATGATAGTCAATATTGTTAACCCCCCTAAGAAATGATTTATTTTTTGACTAAACACACCACTGTTGTCCAATGGCTTGCCTAATTTACATAATTAAGCTCGTTAAGAAACTGAATGTCACTTTAAGCTGAATACTAATATCTTCAGCAAAATAACTAGTAAAATATTATGTACTGTCATTATGGCAAAGATAAAGGAACTGGTTATCAGAAATTAGTGTTGTTTAAAATGTGTGGAAAAAAGCACTTGAAAAATAATAAAGAAAATTCACAGGAGGACTAATAATTTTGTCGTTAACATTAGCAAAGAAAGTACAGTGTTATATAAGTTAGCTACATGAGTTAAATTTAGGTTCAGCGTCAGTGCCTAGTCATTTTTCCCTGTTTATTTAATGACTATGATACATGGTACTACAGTATGTACAATGCGAAATGGGTCTAAAATAAAGTGCTAGCGGGTTTGGTTTAGGGCCAGATCTGTAATTATGTACTTGTGTTTTGTAATTACTATTGTGTATTTTGTTGAGTGCATGTTACTGCATGTACGTTATATTCTACTTGTACAGTTCATCATATTAAATGGATACTCTAGTGGAATTAGCTTTACTGTGAAAATAATAGCATGTAAACATTCAAATCATAGCAATGTGCAAAACACGTACAGTGATCCCTTGTTAATCGTAGGAGATATGTTTTAAAAATAACCCCCAATAGGTGAAATCCGAGAAGCAGTCAGCTTTATTACAATTATTATAGATGTTTTAAGGCTGTAAAACCCCTCACTTCACACTTTAAAGACTTTTCTCAGACAGACATTAACATTTTTACACTTTCACCTCTTGTCTAAATGCTCTCAAAGTTAAAACTTTCGTAGAAAAATAAGTCCTTTATTATAGAATGAAAGCAAAGGTCAGGCGTTCCCTGACCCGGCAGAAATATGAACAGTGTCTTGAGTCGTAGCTGGGCACCGCAGACAGCCACTGTGTCATAACAGTCTTGTGGAAAAGGGTCTATACTGAATTAAAACTGCAGCTGGTTTGCACAGACTTAATGGTTTCATCTAATTAATATTTTTGGACTGTTTAAGCTCTAAAAGTGGCGTTTAAGAAAATACAATGTGATAAAATACAGGTCCCAATAATGTGTGTTTGCCTTCCTTCAGGTCCCAGATCAGTATGGCACCATTCGTGCGGTGGCCGAGGGCAAAGGCGATCAGTTTCTGGTGGGAACGTCACGCAACTTCATCCTGAGAGGAACCTTCAATGACGGATTCCAGGTGGAAGTGCAGGTAAAACACATCTTTAACAGTGTGAGAGGCTTTAGAGAAGGTCAAAGCTCTCTGTCAAAAAAAAAAACATGCATACAAAACCAGTTGATCTTAATCTTAAAGTACATATGGAATCAAAACTGACCATATTGATTTTGTTCGCTCACATCGCTAGTTTAGTGTTTAACAATTCATCTGCGCATGTCATTAAGAGAAAATCCCTTGTAATCTAAAGTAGAAATCTGAATATGCACTTCCTGTGTGCTTTCAGTTAAATTCTCAGATTAGGTCTGTCTGAGGTATTGGGCGTGGCTAACATACTTAACCACGCCCCCTTAAACTGTCAGTTTAGACAACAAACAGAAATGGTGAGGAGGAGGAGTCTGTTAGGTTGTAATAACTCTCCCCAAACCCTTTTCCCCATCTTTCTGAATGAAACGCCTACTTCACTTCATCCAATCAGCTCGCAGTAGAAAAAACAAGTCACGCCCACTGTTTTCTCATTTAATATTCGATTTCTTTAGGAACTGCATCACAATGCGAAACATATATACACAGAGCAGAGCTGCTCATTATTAGATGTGTGTGTGTGTGTGTGTGTGTGTGTTTTTTAGCTGAAGCTGCAGTATCAATTTGTTTGTGTTTTCAGGGACACACTGATGAGCTGTGGGGTTTGGCCACACACCCCTTCAAGGACCTGTTCCTCACCTGTGCTCAGGACAGACAGGTGTGTTTGTGGAGCTCGGCGGATCATGCGCTCGAGTGGACCAGACTGCTGGACGTAAGACTCTCTCTCTCTCTCTCTCTCTCTCTCTCTCTCTCTCTCTCTCTCTCTCTCTCTCTCTCTCTCTCTCTCTCTCTCACACACACACACACACACACACACATTCATTCATTTTTTCCTCAGCTTAGTCCCCAATTCATCAGGAGTGGCCACAGTGGAATGAACCGCCAACTATTCTAGCATGTGTTTTACACAGCGGATGCCCTTCCAGCTGCAACCCAGTACTGAGAAACACCCATACACTCTCACATTCACACACACACTCATACACTACTGCCAATTCGGCTTATTCAATTCCCCTAAAGCGCATGTGTTAGGACTTGTGGTGGAAACCGGAGCACCCGGAGGAAACCCACACCAACAAGGGGAGAACATGCAAACTCCACACAGAAATGCCAACTGACCCAGCCGGGACTCGAACCAGCAAACTTCTTGCTGTGAGGCCACAGCATAAGTTGGTGGTTCATTCCGCTGCAGTGACCCCTGATAAATAAAGGGACTAAGCCGAAGGAAAATGAAGGAATTTATTGTAACAAAACTGTCACCATTGACTGCCTTCATATTTTTTTTGTCCAATAATTAAATGGTCTTGATTTATATTGGTTTGATCATGATAAAGTGTGTATATATAGCAGTATTGATGGTGTTTTGTGTGTTTTTAGGAGCACGGCCACTGTGCAGATTTCCACCCCAGCGGCTCGGTTGTGGCCATAGGCACTCACTCAGGGAAGTAAGTAAACTCTGCCATCTTTGCAGTAATCATATTTGCTTTCTGCTGTCCTTGTATTTTTAGTCTAAAGCACTTTTTAGGATGAAGTTTTAAAGGTGCTGCAAAAAAAATAAGTAATAATAAATAAATATATAAATAAGTCTGAGTTATTAGCCCCCCTTTGATTTTTTTTTTTTTAAATATTTCCCCAATGGCGTTTAACAGAGCAAGGTAATTTTCACAGTATTTCCTATAATATTTTTTCTTCTGGAGAAAGTCTTATTTCGTTTGCATGTTCTCCCTGCGTTTGCGTGGGTTTCCTCCCGGTGCTCCGGTTTCCCCCACAGTCCAAAGACATGCGGTACAGGTGAATTGGGTAGGCTAAATTGTCCGTAGTGAAAGAATTTGTATGGATGTTTCCCAAAGATGGGTTACAGCTGGAAGGGCATCCGCTGCGAAAAAAATGTGCTGGATAAGTTGGCGGTTCATTCCGCTGTGGCGACCCCTGATTAATAAAGGGACTAAGCCGACAAGACAATGAAGGAATTATATAAAATTAAATTTAAATATATTTAAACCAATCAGAAGAAGACTTCAAATCTGCTGTATATGCGTGCTTCCAGAAATAGTGTGCCATATGCTTCTGAAATTTAGCCACAGGTCTCTGGGCAGTGTTTGGTGCAACGCCTGAGGCTCTTGAGGAACATTTGAAACACTGAAATAATTGCGCATCCAGCATTTCAGAGCTTTAATGGCCTGATTTTATGTGTTTTGAGGTGGTATGTTCTGGACGCAGAGACGAGGGATCTGATTGCCATCCACACAGACGGCAATGAGCAGCTCTCAGTGATGCGCTACTCTGTCGGTGAGCAGCATATTTCTGTTTTCTGCTCTGCAAGCGTGTGTGTAAAGCAGACAGTTTAATGTTGCTGTTTCTCAGATGGGACGCTGCTGGCAGTGGGATCACATGATAACTTCATTTACCTCTACACGGTGTCGGACAAGGGACGCAAGTACAGCAGATATGGGAAATGCACTGTGAGTATCACTGCTTTGAAGTGTTTTTGAACCATACTATTGTAAAGTACTTGAATGAATATGTTGTGGTGATTCTATGGTAACAAAACAACTAGTAATATAAACAAAGGACCCAATACTTTCTACAACTACACTCACCAGCCACTTTATTAGGTACACCTTACTAGTACCAGGTGCGACCCCCTTTTGCCTTCATAACTGCCTTAATCCTTCGTGGCACAGATTCAACAAGGTACTGGAAATATTCCTCAGAGATTTTGCTCAATGTTGACATGATAGCATCACGCAGTTGCTGCAGATTTGTCGGCTGCTCATCCATGCCAATCTCCCGTTCCACCACATCCCAAAGTCGCTCTATTGGATTGAGCTCTGGTGACTGTGGAGGCCATTTAAGTACAGTGAACTCATTGTCATGTTCAAGAAACCAGTCTGAGATGATTCACGCTTTATGACATGGTGTGTTATCCTGCTGGAAGTAGCCATCAGAAGATGGGTACACTGTGCTCATAAAGGGATGGACATGTTTAGAAACAATACTCAGGTAGGCTGTGGCATTGACACGATGCTCAATTGGTATTAATGGGCCCAAAGTGTGCCAAGAAAATATCCCCCACACCATTACACCACCACCACCAGCCTGAACCATTGATACAAGGCAGGATGGATTCATGATTTCATGTTGTTGAGGCCAAATTCTGACCCGACCATCCGAATGTGGCAGCAGAAATGGAGTCTCATCAGACCAGGCAACGTTTCTCCAATCTTCTATTGTCCAGTTTTGGTGAGCCTGTGTGAATTGTAGCCTCAGTTTCCTGTTCTTAGCTGACAGGAGTGGCACCCGGTGTGGTCTTCTGCTGCTGTAGCCCATCCGCCTCAAGGTTGGACGTGTTGTGTGTTCAGAGATGCTCTTCTGCAGACCTGGGTTGTAACGTGTGGTTATTTGAGTTACTGTTGCCTTTCTATCAGCTGGAACCAGTCTGGCCATTCTCCTCTGACCTCTGGCATCAACAAGGCATTTGTGCTCACAGAACTGCCGCTCACTGGATATTTTCTCTTTGTCAGACCATTCTCTGTAAACCCTAGAGATGGTTGTGCGTGAAAATCCCAGTAGATCAGCACCAACAACCATGCCACGTTCACTTAAATCATCTTTCTTCCCCATTCTGATGCTTGGGTTGAACTGCAGCAGATCGTCTTGACCATGTCTACATGCCTAAATGCATTGAGCTGCTGCCATGTGATTGGCTGATTAGAAATTTGCGTTAACGAGCAGTTGGACAGGTGTACCTAATAAAGTGGCCAGTGAGTGTATATGTTATATTCTACTACAATACACCATAGTTTACTATAAAAAAAATACAATAGTGATTTTTATTTCCTTATTTAAATTTTTTCCCTCTGATCATTGCGAGTGCTGCAATAGTAAATTTTCCCACTGCTAAATCTTTTAATCTCTCTCCTCAGGGACATTCCAGCTACATTACACATCTTGACTGGTCCCCCGACAACAAGTTCATCATGTCCAACTCAGGAGACTACGAAATCCTTTACTGTAAGTGTCTGACCACAGGCTCGCCTTACCCGAAATGCATTGGCTTCCAATCGCACTCCAGTTTCATCTGGTTATCGAATGCTTATGTGGTCTTATTGTTGTTATTTTTCCGCAGGGGACATTCCAAACGGCTGTAAGCTGATCCGCAACCGCTCCGAGTGCAAAGACATCGACTGGGCCAC
Source organism: Danio aesculapii (assembly GCF_903798145.1). Lineage (NCBI taxonomy): Eukaryota > Metazoa > Chordata > Actinopteri > Cypriniformes > Danionidae > Danio > Danio aesculapii. Next base: position 50,772,753 of record NC_079447.1, read on the forward strand.
GTACACCTGCGTGCTCGGCTTCCACGTCTTCGGTCAGTATGTTCACTGAGGCATCATGGGACTTTTCATGCTCAGAACACTCCGTTTTGGTAGAGTTGTGATGCTCTTTTTTAAAATCATTCTCATGCACTCACTTTCTTTAACGCCTCAACTCAAACGTCGTCTGAATGTTGGCAGAAGGTGGTCTTAATGTTGATGCGTGTCTCAAGAGTTTAGTTTCTGAGTGTGTGTGGCTGTCATTTGAACCCTCCACTCTGTTTCACACTCCTTTATTCCTGTCGGTGGTTTAGTCTTGAGGGGGTCTGAGTCATTCTTGCTTACAGACACACTTGCTTGGCAGTCCTTTTCCTTCACTAAAGGAAATGATGACTTTTTTTTGTAACCATATACACTGTAAAAATGGTTTCCACACAATTGAATTGTGTTGGCACAGCATGAAGGAATTAAGCTACCTTATTAGTATTTGCAAATTTAGGTGAATTGAACATAAAACTTTTAAGTTGTCACAAAAACACTCAAGAATTGTTTTGTTTCAGCTCATTTAAAATAAGTAGTTTGAGCAAACAGTTTTTTTAGTGTACAGATGGAAGAGAACATTTCTATTAGTGTCTGCGTGTCTGTTGTAGTGTGCACATGTGTATTTTGTGTCTAGGTTGGATCACCCCGACCCCCCTTGTTACTATTAATTATTTGACGTTTTCAGTTTATTAATTTAGGATTAGTCACTAGGTTTAAAATGCAGACATATTAAGGATTTTAGTTTTAAATGTAATGTATAAAGTAAATTGTACACATTTTTTGAACATTTTAAGTCATTTTATATGAAGTAAACCACATTTATCCAAATAATTGTTGACCTAAAACTGTTGGGTAGCTTTAACAAAGGTCTTCCAGTATGATTATATGTATTTTACAGTACCCTTGTTACAGTGAAATGTAAAGTAAACGTACACTTATGAACTAATATTAATCAACAACATATACTTAATTTTGGCTTGGTTTAGGGTAATTATTACTATTAATTACTATTATTACAATAGTAACACCGTAATATTCTGTCTGTCTGTCTATCCATCCATTCATCCATCCATCCATCCATCTTTCCATCCATCCATATTTCCATCCATCTTTCCATCCATCCTTCCATCCATCTTTCCATCCATCCATCCATCCATCCATCCATCCATCCATCCATCCATCCATCCATCCATCCATCTTTCCATCCATCCATCCATCCATCCATCCAGCCATCTTTACATCCATCCATCTTTCCATCCCTCCATTTTTCTATCTATCCATCTATCTTTCCATCCATCCATCATCCATCCATCCATCTATCTTTCCATCCATCCATCTTTCAATCCATCCATCTTTCCATCCATCCATCCATCCATCCATCCATCCATCTTTCTATCCGTACATCCATACATCCATCCATCCATCGTTCTATCCATCCATCCATCCATCCATCTATCTTTCTATCCTGCCATCCATCCATCCATCCATCTTTCCATCCATCCATCCATCCATCCATCCATCCATCTATCTTGCTATCCATCCATCCATCCATCCATCCATCTATCATTCCATCCATCCATCAATCCATCCATCCATCTTTCCATTCATCCATTTTTCTATTCATACATCCATCCATCCATCTTTCTATCATCCATCTATCTATCTTTCTATCCATCCATCCATCCATCCATCCATCCATCCATCCATCTATCTATCTTGCTATCCATCTATCCTTCCATCCATCCATCTTTCCATCCATCCATCCATCCATCCATCTTTCTATCAATACATCATCCATCCATCCATCCATCCATCCATATATCCATCTATCTATCTTTCTATCCATCCCTCCATCTTTCCATCCATCCATCCATCTATACATACGTTTATCCATCCATCCATCCATCCATCCATCCATCCATCCATCCATCCATCCATCCATCCATCCATCCATCCATCCATCCATCCATCTATCCATCCATCCATCTTTCCATCCATCCATCCATCTATACATACGTTTATCCATCCATCCATCCATCCATCCATCTATCCATCAGCATTTATTAATGTTTATTAATGCTGGTTATCTGGTTACATTATAAATGTTATGTTGGGATGCACAGTTGAACCCTGTAGTCTCCATAGACTGCCTTCCTCTGAGACGCTTCTTTTCACATTTTCAGTTTTTTACAAGATAACATCAGTCTTGTTGTTGAATCTGCCACTATGCTGACACACAGGCATTTGTAGCCCAGCCTTCTTTATAAAAGAGCACAGTCTCATTTGAATTTAAAGTGACAGTCACCAAAACGCCACAATTTGGATCAAACATCAGACATCAGAGACTTATTTTAGATCTTGCAAAAAGAGGCATGATAGGTCCCCTTTAAAAGTTATTTTGAAAGGTTGAGATACTCACAGGCTGTTGGTGGTTGTAGTTGTTTAGGAAGAGTACAGTAGAGTATGTCTTCTGTCACTGACTACATTTACATGGACATCAGTAATCGATTGATTCGTCTCAATCTGAATAAGACAATAATATGATGGTGTTTACATGAGTTGCTTTTTGAATGTTCCTTTCATGATCCTGTTATAGCTCATAGATCGATTAATGTCATTGCGTCACCACACTATCCACATTTCCTCTGGAGTTTATTGCACTTCAATAATGCCACGAAAACAGGAATACTCCACATATCTTAATTCGATTTCTGTTTATTTCGATCATGACTATAGTCAGATTAAGGTCACCAAATATCGCTGTTTACATGGTAAGCTGTTTCTCAATATGCGTTCTTCAGCGATCTTGTGTCCTCGTGTTCTCAAGTAACATCATCAACTCTCAAAGATCAGTTCTAATACTCAAGACCACAAGTACAGAGGACACGTTAAGCTATTGCGGATGTGTTCTTGATATCGAGGACGCACCGATGCAGACTTGAGCGCCGAACTCGCTTTAGAAGTCCCAGAAGTCATTGCGAGTGGAGGTGGGAAGCGCAGCATTTTATATAGATTTATTATTAAAGTTCAGAGACATCACTTATTTACCTCAGGAGTTTCTCTAAATGAAACTGTGAATATAAACATTACCATGGACTTCTTAATAAAGGAATAAACACATTAAATGTGTTTATTTGCTGAAATTCGTATTGGAATCTGTTTTATTTATATTGTGCAGCGTATATTTGTAAAGTCTTTATGCAGAGTATATATTTTGAAAAGAGGAAAACAATAAATCGTTGTATGAATGCTGTAATGTTTAAATCATTTTCCATTAAAAATGCGTGAAGGTCACATGACCATCGGGAAGAACGCAGCATCTCATTCCACACAGGACGCGTTCTCTGTTCTCGTGGTCTCCCGAGTTCGAGGACACCTGGCAAGACCGGTCTTCACAAGAACGCAAGTCGGTTCTCTGCGTTCTTGGAATTGAGAAACAGCCTCTTAATCAGAGTATTGTCTTAATCTTATTAAAATCTGAGTGTTGGTGTCCATGTAAACGTACTCAGTGTTGTGATATTGTGATGTATTTGTTGTGTTTCAGGTGTTTGGCCCGAGGGCTCAGATGGCACAGATATCAATGCGCTGATAAGATCCCACAACAGGAAGGTGATCGCTCTGGCTGATGACTTCTGTAAAGTACACCTCTTCCAGTATCCCTGCTCTAGGCCCAAGGTCAGTCACCACACATTTAGATTGAGTCCTAAACCACCGGGTTGCGGACTGGAACTGCTCCGTGAATCAATTGGTACCGGGCCGCACAAGAAATTATTAAGTATTTCCATTTGATTTATTATTTGAGTCTGATCTTTTATTTAGAAAAATCCTTCATTTTGAAAAGTGACCATATTCTCTCGAGGTCACTCGAGCACCCAAATTTAACCCACAAGCTGAAAAATGAGTAAGGAACAGACGTCTTTGGAAAGTTTCTTCGCTAAGGGAAGGACCCGCGAACTGCCAAGGAATAGATCCGCAACCCATTTGTCAACAAATCAGCTAAATGCACCATGTCTGTGCAAGAAGATCAACTGCTGGGATCGCAAATGACGGCGGCCTTTTAGGGGCCGTTCGCATATCGCGTCTTTTCTAGAGTTTGCGCAAGTTCGTTATTTCCAATGGAGGTGTGTGGCTTGAAAGCACAAGCAGGGTGATGCTCTCGCATATTCCAGACGCACCCAGTTAAATGAATGCCGTGAGCGTATTCATTTAAGTCACGTGATAAGAACTGACCAATCAGCTTCATACTTTGTATGGGCAAACTCAGAACACTGAAACACTGCAGTGCTGTGTCATTTTCTCCTTAAATCAAACTTGTATCAGAGTCGCCGCAATGTTTTATCAGCTTGTCATCCTCTGAGAAACGGTTGATGGTCACCTAGGAACCTACAAACCATCGCCTACAAACCAACAGTTGACAAAATTGTCAACCGTTGACCGGTCCACTATGATAACATTGGGGACCGCTGGGTTAGCATACACTTTTGTCCAAACCACCTTTGCAATTGAGGAGGCATTCGGTTATTCAACAGGAAGTGGCAATACACACAACAAGTGCTAATTATACAAGGGAACTGTTAGTGCTCAGAGTATTTAGTGCTAGTGTAAGAAGGAGGGAGGTTTTTTGAGCGAGAGTAGTTTTACATGTGGTTTGTCAAGCCCACTCACCTGTGTAAAGCACATTTCATAAATGCACTATATATATATATATATATATATATATATATATATATATATATATATATATATATATATATATATATATATTTATATTTATATTTATATTTATATATATATATTTATATGGAGTGATTTTAAAAATGCCATAGGTGTCCTTTAAAATATCAGAGAGATGAAAGAGTGTGTGTTTATCTTTGCATCTTTACTGCCTTATTTTAAACACTAACTCTGGGTTGCCAGGTTTGTATAAAAAAAACAGCCCCAACGCCAATCCAAAATCCTTTATGCACTCCCATACCTAATACACAGTACATATTTAGCAGTTTTTGTTCTGCATTATTTACAATTTTAAACTGATAGTAAGTCAAATACAAATGGTTTGTTTTCATAAAGGGACTCCTCAGGCATGACTAGACTGTTTGTAATAAAATTATATCAATAGTATATAGACAAGGATATTATACTCAGAGAATGCGTTTGAGAATGTATCTCCGGAAAGAATTGTAAGTGATTTATCATATATATAGAGGTGAACAATCATATATAATGTGTGTCACTTCTCCATCTTGCGGGTAATTAAATTATGAGTTAATCATCGTTTTTTTTATTTTTATTAAATATTAAAGGAACACTCCATTTTTTATTTATTTTTTTAAAGGCTCGATTTACCTGACTCCTACTGTTAAACCTTTCACTTGAACCATTTTTTGAATCCATACAGTTTTGGCAGGGTCACTTTTAGCTTAGCTTAGCATAATGCATTGAATCGAATTAGACCATTAGCATTTTAGAGTTTTTTAAGTAAGAAGGGGGAGGGTCTTTTTTTTGTGTCAATTGAGTGGGATTCATGAATCCAAGGTCCCGTGAAGTGCCTTGAAATGTGCTTAAAATAATCTCAACTAAAAAATCAAGAGAAGGTGGGACATATAGTAGCTCCTCCCCTTTTAAAAAAGCAACCAGTAGCGTTTGGTTTTAATCCCAGCTCTGCCAGTGAGAGTGGTTGAGCTCAAGCGCATCAAATGAAAAGCAAATAAGAAGTGGGTGGGGCATGTCAGATAATAGAGAGCATTTGATTGGTCAGAAGATTAGATGAGAAACTGAAGTATGAGGTGACATGAAAAAAAAAGTTGATCTATTTAGATGGAAGTGACAAACTGCAAGCTTTGGATGTTTATATCAGGTTTATATCCTCAAAACACTAATTTTGTTACTATTTTGGAGCACACTAGCTAATAGATATCCTCAAAATGAATAGACTAAAGCCAACACAAAAAATGTGTTTAAATTTCACAGGACATTTAATAAAATTCAAATAAGTATGTAATTTGTACAGAAATGATTCACTATTTCCCTGAGAAGTGCCCAAAGTTATAGGATGATACTGAAAGCTTGTCGAAGAGGGAGGAGCTTAGCAAAGGGTGAGATTCATGAATGCATTAATCTGAAGTTTGCTTGGTTTTGTTGTTTAATTGCAGGCCCCAAGCCACAAGTACAGCGCCCACAGCAGTCACGTGACCAACGTGAGCTTCATGCACAACGATAGTCACTTGGTTTCCACGGGTGGCAAGGACATGAGCATCATACAGTGGCGTCTAGTGGAAAAGACCTCTTCATTGGTGCACAGCGACTCCAGCCTGAGCTTCGGCGACTCCTTTCTGAACAACTCCACCCCTCGCGGGCTGCCATCGGTACCCAGCATCCCCAACACTCCTACTGAGCCTGTGCCGATGGCGGTGCCAGTCTCACTAGCCATCAGCACCCAGCCCGACACCAACACTCCTCCTCCAACACCCCCTGAACCCCTGCATAAGGCCACTCCTAATGGACAGCAGGACGGCTCGCCGGAAACCCCGCCCCCTTCTGATGATGCCACGCCCCCTTCCGACAGCACTCTGAGCCCAAAGGACAGCCTAGAGCCTAGTGATGATACAGCCACACCCAGTGACGAGGGCACACCATTTAACCCGCCCTTATAAGGCATCCAGCCCCGCCCCTTTCTCTCTTGCTCAATAGCGCGCCCAGAGGCACCAGCATGACACTGCAGCCTTCCTGTGGGATTACAGCAGCAGAGTCTCCTCAGTTTTTTTTATCCTTTCGAGATTTTCTTTTCGTTTGTGTCTTAGTTTTGTTAATGTTTTGTTCTGTGGTCGTGGAGGCATTGGTTTGGCTTGGATGGTGAGAGATTTGGAATTTGTAGTCAAAACCAGTTTATTTACATTGACACACACACAAACACTAATACAGACATTCATACACAATTCGGTGACTGTGATACCTTATGATAAAGTTAAACCAGAGTAATAAGTCTGAGATACAAACATGTTCACGTTCACACATGCACAGGCCAACACACAAATAAAACAAAATCAACACAAGCTTTTTTTCTGTTCTTAACAGGTGAAATTAATTAATTACCTAATCTGTACTTCACTTATGGGGTAATCAGTCATCCTTTGGTCTTTATTGGCTCGTCCTCATATTATTCCAGACCTGTTTGACTGTCTTCTGGGCATGATAGAAAAGATCTTTGAGGATCTTTTGAAATGTCTGAGAAACCTTTGATCTTTTGAGGATGTCTTGAGGATCTTTCAAAGCTGTTTCAAAGATCTTTTGAGGATATCGTAAGGATCTTTCTAAAATAGTACAGGGATCTTTTGAGCCTCTTTTGAGAATTTTTTTAAGATGTTTCGAGGCTCTTTTGAGGATCTCTTTAAGATCTTTCGAGGCTCTTTTGAGGATCTCTCAAAGATATTTCGAGGCTCTTTTGAGGATCTCTCAAAGATATTTTGAGGCTCTTTTGAGGATCTCTCAAAGATATTTCGAGGCTCTTTTGAGGATCTCTCAAGGATCTTTTGAGGATCTCTCAAGGATCTTTTGAGGATCTCTCAAAGATGTTTCGAGGCTCTTTTGAGAATCTCTTTAAGATCTTTCGAGGCTCTTTTGAGAATCTCTCAAGGATTTTTTGAGGCTCCTTTGAGGATCTCTCAAAGATGTTTCGAGGCTCTTTTGAGGATCTCTCAAAGATGTTTCGAGGCTCTTTTGAGGATCTCTCAAAGATGTTTCGAGGCTCTTTTGAGGATCTCTCAAAGATGTTTCGAGGCTATTTTGAGGATCTCTCAAAGATCTTTTGAGGCTCTTTTGAGGATCTCTCAAAGATGTTTAGAGGCTCTTTTGAGGATCTCTCAAAGATCTTTTGAGGCTCTTTTGAGAATATCTCAAAAATGTTTCAAGGTTTTTTGAGAATCTCTCACGGATCTTTCGAGGCTCTTTTTGGATCTTTCAAAGCTGTATCAATGCTCTTTTGAGAATCTCTCAAAGATGTTTCGAGGCTCTTTTGATAATCTCTCAAAGATGTTTCGAGGCTCTTTTGATAATATTTCAAAGATGTTTCGAGGCTCTTTTGAGAATCTCTCAAAGATGTTTCGAGGCTCTTTTGATAATATTTCAAAGATGTTTCGAGGCTCTTTTGAGAATCTCTCAAAGATGTTTCGAGGCTCTTTTGAGAATCTCTCAAAGATGTTTCGAGGCTCTTTTGAGAAACTTTCAAAGATGTTTCGAGGCTTTTTGAGGATCTCTTAAGGATCCTTTGAGGATTTATTAAAAAAAAAATTTAATGTGTCTTGATGTTCTTTCAAAGATGTTTCGAGGCTCTTTTGAGGATCCTTTAAAGATGTTTCAATGCTCTTTTGAGGATATCTCTAGGATCTTTTCAATACATTTCAACGATCATTTGAGGCTTTATTTAAATATTTGAGGATGTCTTTAGGTTCTTCAAAAGATGTTTTGAGGATCTTTCGAGTACCTTTTGAAGATTTTTCAAAAATGTTTCAAGGATCTTTCAAGCATTTTTCACAGACCTTTTGACAGTTTTGCTCCAATTTCACTCATGTTCTTTAAAATATCTTCTTCTGTTTTGCAGAAGGCAACTTAAACAGGTTTGGAATGACATGACGTTGAGTAAATGTTCGTTTTTAGGTGGACTAAGCTTTAAATCACATTTAAATGTTCATTTGTGTTCTCTCTCACTTTCTGTGAACATTGGTGGAGGAACTGCGTGTGAAGCTGATTTGCCTGCTTGCATAGCATCTGTCCCTGAGCCAAAAACTATAGGACGTGCATATCTGGTGACTCCAGGCAGGTGTTCCTGGTTCATCCGTTGGACTCAAGGACCTCAATATTCCAGGCTGCTTCTGCTGGTCACCATGATCACAGATACCTTGAATTTTAACCATCATTTTTGCCTTGAATTAACTGAACAATAGCCATGTACAGCTGTGCACGACATTCAGTATATCCACAGCTAACACATTCTCACACAAGCTTGACCTGCAACAAGAACAGGTCTGCATGGTGATAAACAGCCGATATATAATGGTTCCAGTCTCATCCAGCTGTCCAAAGATACCGCGCCACTTTCACATCTCCTTTTTTTTTTTACACTGGAGATCTTCATAGCATCCGTTTTAAACTCTCATCCAAATGACTCTCTTCTCATTGAGACCGAATTGTTTTTAGGTTTAATTTTGGGACTGTCTTGTCATTTTGTTCATTGGACTGAGATGTTCTTGTTTTTTATCATGCGAGAAAGGAAAGATTAAACAAGTCTTAAATGTGAGTGTGTGCGCTTGCGTGTGTGTGTGTATGTGAGCCAGTTGTTCTTCTTTCATTCCTCTCTCCTTCACATCTTCTCAGGGTCTGTAAGGAAAAATTCAAGGGAAGAGAGAGAGTTTTTTTTCTCTCTCCTTTTTGGAGAAATATACACAATAATATCACATATATATATATATATATATATATATATATATATATATATATATATATATATATATATATATATATATATATATATATATATATATAGTGTGCTGTCAAACCCTATAATAAAATAAAAAAGGTTAATATTTACAAAATATATTTTTTGTGTATATAAATATATGCATGACTATTGTATAATATGCTTGTTTATATTTATATATAAAGTGAAGTATGTATTTTGTGCAGTATGTATGTGTATTTATGCATATATATACATAAATATACATAGTACACATTTATATATTATAAAAAATACAAACTTTTATTTTGGATGTGTTTAATCGTTTGACAGCACTAATATATAAATAAATACTGCATCCCAATTTGCCTACTTGCACTGTCATATATAATAGTGCATACTTTTTACGGACCATTATGTTGCTTAGTTATGTGCCCTGTCAATCATCTCGAAACAACATCCACGTTTCTGTCATATTTAATTTCCTACTAAATTGAAGCAGCAGCAGCAAGATAATCTGCCATTCACAAGTCTTTTATGCTGAAAAATCTCCTCAGGTGTTCAGAATTTACTGATCAAACAAGTCTTTATAAATGTTTGCAGTGTTGCAGATGAAATATAACAGAGGGCTGGGTGATATGGCAAAAATTTAATCTCGATAATTATTTTCCATATTGAACGATAATGAAATATACTTTGATATAAGTTGTTAATGCTTCCTAATTTTTGGTAGAAATTCGCTACATCTCGAAAATATGATACATCTGGAATCTCTACATCCCGGTGGCCGAAAATTCGATATCAACATACTTTTAGATTCCCATTGTTACACAATTTTTTCTGCTGTGTAATTGGCTCTTAGATCAATATAGAGTAAAAGAGTCCAAAGCTTATCATTACTGGCATAAATTTTATCACGATACGATATAATATCATGTATCGCCCTGCCCGAATATAATGTGAAATAAATATGAATAAACTAACCTCATCATATTGAACAAAAACGATATATATTTCGATATGAGTTGTTAATGCTTCCAGATTTAAAAGAGTACCCCAACGATGACTGAAGCCACAAAAATTAGAGGGTCTATTAAATGGCATAACATGTTTTCGGCCGATAAATTTTCAGTGGCCGAAAATTTGATACATCTCGAATGTATCGAATTCAATATATCTCGAAAACTTGATACATCTCGAATGTATCGAATTAAATATATCTCGAAAACTTGATACATCTCGAATGTATCGAATTCAATATATCTCGAAAACTTGATACATCTCGAATGTATCGAATTCAATATATCTCGAAAACTTGATACATCTCGAATGTATCGAATTCAATCTATCTCAAACTTGATACATCTCGAATGTATCGAATTCAATATATCTCGAAAACTTGATACATCTCGAATGTATCGAATTCAATATATCTCGAAAACTTGATACATCTCGAATGTATCGAATTCAATATATCTCGAAAACTTGATACATCTCGAATGTATCGAATTCAATCTATCTCAAACTTGATACATCTCGAATGTATCGAATTCAATATATCTCGAAAACTTGATACATCTCGAATGTATCGAATTAAATATATCTCGAAAACTTGATACATCTCGAATGTATCGAATTCAATATATCTCAAACTTGATACATCTCGAATGTATCGAATTCAATACATCTCGAAAACTTGATACATCTCGAATGTATCGAATTCAATACATCTCGAAAACTTGATACATCTCGAATGTATCGAATTCAATACATCTCGAAAACTTGATACATCTCGAATGTATCAAATTCAATATATCTCGAAAACTTGATACATCTCGAATGTATCGAATTCAATATATCTCGAAAACTTGATACATCTCAAATGTATCGAATTCAATATATCTCGAAACTTGATACATCTCGAATGTATCGAATTCAATATATCTCCAAAACTTGATACATCTCGAATCTCTACATCTCGATAGCTGAAGATTTGATACTTCTCGAATGTATCGAACTTGATACATCTCAAATCTCTACATCTCAGTGGCCGAAAATTCGAAATCAACACACGTTTAGATCCCCATTGTTGCACATTTCTGCTGTGTAATTGGCTATTAGATCCATATAGAGTAAAAAAGTCCAGAGTTTATCATTATTGACATAAATTTTATCAAGATTAGATATAATATCATTTATTGACCCAGCCCTAATATAATGTGAAATAAATTAATTAACCTCATCATTAGCATCTCCATCTTCGCCATGTTTGTAGTTTAACAGTTTCGATCCATGTTTGTAGTTTTAATCGAACTCCTATCCAATGCGTGATGTATTGTGGCCAATATTAACCACTAGAGTTTGCACACATCTGCACTTCGAATGTCTACCAGAAATATTAGAGTATCCGCATATTGGAATACATAATTTTTACATATTATGATTTGTAACAGGCTAATTCTGTTTTCGAATACTATTTGGTGACGAATAGTATGTGAATTGGGATGCAGCAATGATGGTTTCCTACAACCTTATATTACTTTTTGCAAGAGAAACATTCAAAGATAACGTTTCCTCCATCATCAAGTCCTTTTAGGGGGTTTGCAGTTTTAAAACAGCTCCCAATGATTTAGTTTTGCTCTTAATAGTCATTGATATATGGATCCAAAAGATCATTAAAGATTAATTATCAATCACAGACAAAAATCTATGAAGATATCATTATAAATAAAGAGAAATTAATCAATATTACATCCGAAGAGTGATCAGAACAAGCTTTTGGAGACGCTTTATAAATTTCGAAGTGTTAAAAAAAATGCATAGTCAGTGTACAAAGATCTGAGAAACAATGATTTACACACTCCGATTGGTGTGTTGATTGAGAAATCTGGTTCAAATATGCATTTACATTAGTTTGTGTTCAATTTTTCTTGTTGTGAAAGACTGACAATCTTCAGTGACGTGTATAATATGAAACATCTGCGTTCAGATGCTCAATATTGAAGGATGTCAAGAAGCCGTTGCCTCTAAACGTTGTGTGTTTTTCCAGGTGAATTTTTAAGTGCATGAAACGAATGTAATATTCGGTGGCTTTAGCAGTGTTTCTGTGGAATGATGCCTGATTGTTTTGGTTTTGTTGGTGTGTTTCATGCAACGTTGTGTCGGTGTTGAGCTGAACGCCTTTTAGCTGGTCTGCAGTCGACTTTTTATACCTTTTTCATGTTCGCTTTATGGACTACTCTTGTTTTGTAACCAATTGGGAAGGACTTTAACTCACCGAGACGTCGATGTTGCTTTAAATGTCTTTTTTCTTATACAGTAGGACACTTAAGCCACACTTTAAAATGTTTGAATGACATAAGTAAATACCAGGCAAGCAACAGATTTCAAGCAAATACATCATGACTCTTTCAAATGCAGCTAAAGTGTGTTTGTGTGAATTTTAACTTTACAATGTTTATTTTGCTAGCGCACATTGTTATTCTTTAGGTAAATTTTGAATCTGTACAAGTTGATTGGCTGAAAAGTTGGTTTTGGTAATCTTCAATCAAAGACTGACTATTTGCTTCTGCGTTTGGAGTAGCAATTCTGTTGATTGCATCAGTTTGCGGCTTCGGCCACAATGTTTTTCTTTTCTAAGAGTAAACACAGTACGCAAATTATACATTGACGATTGGGGGGGGGCAATTTTTTCGGTAATGATAGTTAACATGCTTCAGTGAATCAAATTTATGTATTAATTTAGATTACATCTAATTTATTAATAAAATGTATTTGAAGTTTTTGGCATTTGAGGGATGTTTAGTGTGTTCTGACCAGGCTGATCTCATAAGGAAACGTAACTATTTTACGTTGCCAGTTTAGTGGCTAATTCGTACGAGTTCAGTCATACGAAAATGTACCATTTTAAAAAGGAGGCCTTGTCGGTGCCAATAGCCTAATGGTTAGTGCGTCGACATAGCACCGATCAAATTCAAGGTCTTTTGCTGACCCTTCCTCTATCTCTGCTCCCCAAACTTTCCTGTCTGTAAATCTCCATTGTCCTATCACAATAAAGGTGGAAACCCCTAAAAAATAATTATTAAAAAGGAGGCGAGGCACCAAAAAACCACCCCTAAACGCAACTTTCATTGGGGGAGTAGCAATTTATACTAAATATTACAAATGAGATTGTATGAATTTATACGAATTGGCCACTAAATCAAAAAGTTACGAATTGGCGTGAGATAGTGTTGGTTCTGACCTCCAGCATCCTGTGATTAGCTATTTCAGATGTCACTGTAGGTCTAATATACATCTATTTTGACTTTACTTTCCGGTTATATGTAGACACAAGCCGCTATTTTACCAGAAAACAGTCTTATGAACACTTACGGTGTCCATCTGTGAAATATATCTGCCAATTTCAGACTGTTGAATGAACGTTTTGTCGCATAAACTGATTGTCGCGATTCCATTCGCAATGGTATGAACCGTTATAGGGGGGGTGGTCTAATTGATATGTAAATTGTCTATTATTTTACTTATTGACATTACTATTTAAAATACAGATCCCCCACCCCAACCCCCAATTATTTGCACGCTAATTAAATGATGTGCGAAAAGAAAGCCCCGCCCCTTACTCAACACTCTGTTTCAGTAGTAAGTCAACATACTGAAACAAAAGTCTCAGCAACTTCACACAGACCACAAAAGTAAAGTCCAGCCAAAAAGAGTAAAGCCGTTTACTCTCCCTTCACTCGTTTCTCTCTTCTCTTGAACACAAAAGAAGATATATATTTTATCCTACTGTGGATGTCAGTGGTTACCGGTTTTCAGCTTTCTTTAAAGTATCTTCTTTTGTGTTCAGAAGAAAGAAAGAAACTCGTGACGCCACTTGAGGATGAGTAAATAGTGAGTATTATTTTTATTTTTTGAGTAAACTGTCCCTTTAATGCAATTCTCCGAGGTATGTAGTGGAGAACGCACTTCATACAGTACATTCACTACAGACCCACCACTAATAATAAGTGACCATTCATATTACCGCATGTAATAATAGTATATTATGGGATTCATATTACTTTAGGCGTGACTCAAGTACCAGCTCTAGGCCCCTTAAAGTTTCGGGATTGATATCAAAAGGGGAACTCTCAGAATCTTGGTGTTGGCTTTATTATGTATATATTGATGTACCTGTATGTATAAAGCTTTTTTGTGAGGAGGGATGTACTTTGATATGCAGAGGTTGACGTTTTTTCTTTGTGTTATTTAGTGGTTTATGAGCTCAAATGTTTGATCAGACATTGGAGACTCCGAAACTGGAGCATTGCATACTGACATGTTTTTTAATTGAATGTCACAGGCTTGTTTTATACTGAGAAGTATAGTAAGCGTTTTGATAGTTGTAACAGTGAAGGGCTTGGTTGTTATGAGAGTTTTCAATGAGTCAAGTGTGAGGTCAGCGCATCGATGTTCACCTTTAAAGATACAGTTGTTTGTGTTTTTTTATATCTGCTAAAGATCCAAGAGCTAATTTCCAAAACATACACGGGGAGAGGGGGAATGGAAAAGTCCAGCTGGTGATTGTATCTACATTTGGAGGAAACGTTGGGCTTGAGTCCAGCTCTGGATGTCTACATGCTTTGCAGTCTGCAGGGTATTTGATTATATTCTCGTCGAATGAAGAGAGAAAGCTCAACCATGATGACGATCCTGATTATGCAAATGATTTAGTGACGTTAACGAAATATGAAAAGTCTCTTTTTTTTTTCTTGTGATTAAGTTTGAGCAAATCTGTCTCTTTTGGGCAGAAAATACTGAAGAATTTAGAAATAAAGAAACATTTTAAAACATTTTGGTGTTTGTCTTCTTTATTTTTCAGTTAAAGTAAAATATATATTTATTTAAAGTGTACATTGACGTGTTTTTGTATATTACTCTTTGTAATTCATCAATTTGTGTATTAATAGGCATCGGTGACAAACTTCTGTGTTCTGTGCCCCAGTAAAGGCTTTGAGTTATTTACTTTATTCATTCACGGCCACTTTATTGGGTACACCTTACTAGTACCTGGTTGGAACTCTTTTTAGCCTTCAGAACTGCCTCAATCCTTCGTGATATAGATTCAACAAGATACTGGAAATATTTCTAAGAGACTTTGCTCCACATTGACATGATAGCATCACACAGTTGCTGCAGATTTGTCGGCTGCACATCCATGATGCCAATCATTCCTCTGCATCCCAAAGGTGCTCTATTGGATTGAGTTATGGTGACTGTGGAGGCCATTTGAGTACAGTGAACCCTTTGTCATGTTTCTGTTCTTAGCTGACAGGAGTGGCACCCGCTGTGGTCTTCTGCTGCTGCAGCCCATACGCCTCAAGGTTGGACATGTTGTGTGTTCAGAGATGCTCTTCTGCAGACCTCAGAGATTTTCTCTTGTTCGGACCATTCTCTGTAAACCCTAAAGATGGTTGTGCGTGAAAATCCCAGTAGATCAGCAGTTTCTGAAATACTCAGACCAGCCCGTCTGGCACCATCAACCATGCCACGTTCAGAATCACTTAAATCACTTTCTTCCTGCAGCAGATCATCTCCACCATGTCTACATGCCTAAATCCCTTAAGTTGCTGCCATGTGATTGGCTGATTACAAATTTGCGTTAACAAGCAGTTGGACAGGTGTACCTAATAAAGTGACCGGTGAGTGAATGTCAGTGTATTATTTAACAGTGGCAAATCCAATGCAATTGGCCAAATAACTTAAATAGTCAATTTGCAACATTACTGCTTGTACATGTTGCACACTTTAACTTTGGGTGTTTTCAGTGTGATTTTGCAGCTTATAAAGTGTTAAAATTTGTGTAATTTACTGGTTTTAAAACTAAATTTTTATCTTGCAGCAAATTTGCCCGTCTTGGAAAATGCTCATTTAAATACAGAAATACGCTGCCATTTTACAGATTACATTTTAAAATGAGTTTTGCTACTCGTATGCTTCCATACAGTATACACACTGTACATACACATTCCATACAGTATGCACACTGATAACCCTTGGCCCAGGCTGTTTAAAGCTATAATTTTGTAAATAATGTTCTTACACCGACCGCTTATTTTACATCATAAGACATGTTTCATGAGCATTCACAGAGATTCATTTGGACGTGTTTGTATGTATTGATTTTTAATCTCAACAGGGAACCATTGACTTGTAATTTAGCCTACGAATTACCAATGACCACGGATTTAGCTAAAAATCATCTTTAATGATCCACGGAAGAAAGAAAAATCACCTCTTCAAAGAGTGAGGGTGAGTAAATTAAGTTTAACAAACTAAATGATGATTTTTTTTGGGATGAACTACCCCTTTAAATGACCCAACGTTAGAATATCTCAGAAACAGTCTCACGCAGGTGCAGTACTTACTTGATTGGAGTTCTAGATGACAACCAACTAGCACTATAGGCTAACGGCTCACCAATAAACGTGGGGAGGAAAGTGTTACTGGGTATTCATGCTAAATCACACTGTATATTCCTAACACCCACGATAAAGGTATTGTTTTCGTGTTAAAATGAGTTTTTGTTCTCTAAGCAAAGACGACACGCGAAAGTTTTATTTTTTCTACCTCGACGTCGCGGTTAAACAACAGCATACTAATGTTACACGACCATGATCTCCACAGGTAATAACTGTGTTTTATTTAGTGTTAAATACTACCAATGTGAGTTTAAATATCATTTTGCGTGACATATATTGCCAAACTACCGAAAGCAGATACATAAGATCTTGAAAATAAAATTAGCAAATGGTTTGAAAATGAAAGTCAAAACCAACATTAGTAACGCAGTAGCCTATTCATAATGTTAAAGAGGTTTAAAATGTATTATTTAGACTAATAACATTATAATTTTGTTGGGTGCAGTGGCTGATATTTAAATGAATGCCTATTTAAATGTTTCTGTTCTGCTAAATTGCTTGTAACCTTGAGTGTTTTTTATTTTTATTTGCTAGCTTGGACCAAAACAGCATGTGTTTAATGGCTTTATCTTTGCAGATCCCTTTATATTTTGCAGACTGCTGTCAAGTTAATCCTGAAGAGATCAGGTAAGATACTACAATGATAATGATCACCTCAGGTAGTAATTATGTGTTTTATTCAGTGTTAAATGCTACCAATGCGAGTTTAAATACCATTTAACGTTACATTTATTGCCATACTACTGAAAGCAGCAGCAGAAAGTTCACCTCAGATCTTGAAAATAAAGTTATAAAATGGTTGGAAGATGAAAGTCACTGACTCAGTGCAAACCAACAACACTAATCATCCAGTAGCCTATTAATAATGTTAAAGAAGTTTAATATGTATTAATAAGACTAATAACCTTACCATTTTGTTGGGTGCAGTAGCTGATATTTAAATGAATGCCTATTTAAATGTTTATGTTATGCCAAATTGCTTGTAACCTAACAGCATGTGTTTAATGGCTCTATCTCTGCAGATCCTCTTATGTATCGCAGACTGCTGTCAAGTTCATCCCGAAGACATCAGGTAAGAAACTACAATGAAAATGATCACTTGAGGTCATGATTATTTGTTTATTCACTGTTAAATGCTACCAATGTGAGTTTAAACACCATTTTATGTGGCATTTATTGCCAACTACTGAAAGCAGCAGCAGAAAGTTTACCTCAGATCTTGAAAATAAAATTAGCAAATGGTTTGAAAATGAAAGTCATTGACTAAGTACAAAACAACATTAGTCACTCAATAGCCTATTATTAATAGTAAAGAGGTTTAATATGTATTAATTAGACTAATAAAATAAATTTTGTTGGGTGCAGTGGCTGATATTTAAATGAATGCCTATTTAAATGTTTCTTTTCTGCCAGATTGCTTGTAACCTAACAGCATGTGTTTAATGGCTCTATCTCTACAGATCCTCTTGCAGTATGTATCCCAGACTGCTGTCAAGTTCATCCTGAAGAGATCAGGTAAGACTTCCTCTTCTCCTGTTATGTTTTGTCATGTGATTGCTGAGTATCTGTACAATTGTAACTCTGCATTATTCAACACTGAGTCTGCACATATGTCATGGTTAACAATTGGCAATAGCAGGTTTTAAAGTGTTTAAAGCTCTTTAGTTCATCAGTTTGCCATGTAGTTTGGCTGTCTTGAAACAAAATATCCTTTAATGTTCACTTTGACTACTTATTTTTTTGCAACACATGGAATAATAATACAATTTGTGTCTGTGTGTATATATTTAAAAATAAATTTTTAGTCCTCCAGTGAAGTTTTAATTAATATTCAGATATTTCCCATCTGATGTTCAACAAAGACAAATATTTATGCATGTATGTGGATGAATGAATGAAATGAAAATGTAAAAACTGCTAAGGTTAATATTATTAGCCCCTAAAGATTTCTTTTGCGATTGGCGACTATTGTCCTATGACTTGCCTAGTTAACCAAACTAACCTAGTTAAGTCTTTAAATGGCACTTTAATCTGAATACTAGTATCTTAATATACTAGTAAAATAACTCTATGTAGTGTTCTCATGGCAAAGACAAATTAAAATAAATTAGCAATTAGTTATAAAACTACTGTATTATGTTTAAAATGTGTCTGGAAAAAATGTTGCATATATATGCTCGATAAATAGTGTACTTTCTTTAGTCTTTTTAAAGAAGAAAACCAGATGGTGTAGTTTTGACATCTGCCAGCAGGGGCTCCTGGAGTCAAGCCAGCCAAACCTTGACCCTCAGTCTGTGAGCCCACCAAAAATCAACACATAAACAACACAACGAAGGCTTATTACACCAGTAAACTTTGGACCTGTAAACAAGCTAAATCACAGACCTTGGATGATGTTTATATTTTTTATCAGACTGAAATAGTTGTGTTAGACTCCCAAGTGTATATTGTGGTGAAATCGACAGCACATCTCGTCAAGAGATACTGACTCAGCAAAAACAGCCTGTTCTCTGCTGAACAAACAATCCTCGCTCCATGTGCTGATGTCACGAATTACTGATACTCAAAGCACTGTAATCCAGTAGTTTCTCAGAAATTGCATACTTTACTGAGTTAAAATGTAGAAAAACATTATATATGAAAAAAAAAATAAAGCTGTAAGAATAAGTAATCAAACAAATTAATAAGTTAACAATTATTCAAAGTACAAAAGGTGCATTTTTAGGACTTTTGGGCCCCATAGCCAAATTTACCTAGGGCCCCCAAATCACTAAATCCGCCCCTGAGTGTGAAGCATTAAAAGTGTCCAATTAGACACAAAATTATTACACACATCGTCTGAAAGACTGTTCAGACTGAGGATGAAGATCAAGATGTCTACCGTACAATCATTAAATGGACTACAGAATGTTACGTTTTCACACACATGCACAAACTGCATGCGTTCTCTCAGTGCTGCATGATCTTGGTTTGTTGCGTTTTAAAGTCACGGGAAGATTTGTTTTCCTTTTAAGGTTATATTTCTCCGCATGTATATACATCAAACTTAAGCTACATTTTTAACCTGAAGCGCAGAAAGTGCAATAACATTCGTGGCGTAATGCTCATTACTCACAACTCTTGATTACTTTTAGAAAGTCGACTATATTACTCATACTTTGAGTAGTGTTTATTAAAGATACTTTTACTGTAGTTGCACTACTTTTTTTGGGCAAGTAATGGTACATTTACTTGAGTGGGATTTTTTTTTAAAAACTTTTCAGTAATCTTTCCACTACTGTTACTTAAAGTCAGGAGTGGACTGTGGGGGCCTAGGAAATCTGAGGGCTCCCAATAAATACCTAGAGGTTTCCGTAAATCCATAAACACACAATGTATTTGTATTTATATTTTGTATGGTGAGAGTGTCACACACACAAATTATATATATATATTAGTTACTGTGTGTGTGTGTGTGTGTGTGTGTATGTATGTGTATATATAAACATATATATATATTACTGTGTATATACTACCTGACAAAAGTCTTGTCGCCTATCCAAGTTTTAGGAACAACAAATAATAACTTCACTTCGAGTTGATCATTTGGTATCAGAAGTGGCTTGTATGAAAGGCAAAGGCCTCTAGATTACTATTATTTTGCCAAAATAAAATATAATCATGCCTTTGACTTTTAATTATTTAAGTAGGATAGAAGGGTCTGCCTTTGCTTAGACAAGTTCACCAAGATTCTTTGGATTCATCTTCAGTGCCTCCTCCTCCTTCAACCCACCCCTGACATGCTCAATAATGTTCATATCCGGTGAATGGGCTGGCCAATCCTGGAGCACCTTGACCTTCTTTGCTTTCAGGAGCTTTGATGTGGAGGCTGAAATATGAGAAGAAGCGCTATGCTGCTGAAGAATTTGCCCTCTCCTGTGGTTTGTAATGTAATGGGCAACACAAGTGTCTTGATACCTCAGGCTGTTGATGTTGCCATCCACTCTGCAGATCTTTCGCACGCCCCCATACTGAATGTAACACCAAACCATGATTTTTCCTTCACCAAACTTGACTGATTTCTATGAGAATCTTGGGTCCGTGTGGGTTCCAGTAGGTCTTCTGCAGTATTTGTGATGATTGGGATGCAGATCAACAGATGATTCAGCAGAAAAATCCACATCTGGTACTTTTCCAAATGATCAACTAGAAGTCAAGTTATTTTTTGTTGCTTTTATCATATATATATATATGTATGTGTATATATATATATATATATATGTATGTGTATATATATATATATATATATATATATATATATATATATATAAATATATGTATATATATATATATATATATATATATATATATATATATACACATACATATATATATATATATATATATATATATATATATATATATATATATATATTTAATGATGAGTAATAGTTAATTCACACTTTATGGTACTTTTTTGTAAACAGTTTTATTTAGTTTTTATTAAAAGTTTTTTATGTAGTTAAAAAAAAATCTTTTATACTGTTGTGTGTTCATTTTAGTTTCACAAGAAAACCAATCATCAAAAATGTAGATATTGCATTGTGTTGAAAAAAAAAAATGTAGAAAAGAGGGTGTGATTGTTCTGAGAAAGAGACGGCGAAATAGGGCAGATTAGGACTGTTTGGCCCCCAAAGCCTTGAATCTGCCCCTGCTTACTGTAAGAATGACTACTATCATTTTCTCACATTGTATTAAGCAAGCATGTGCACATACACACTTTCTGTCCCTGCATTAAATTACACAGACTGACACACTGATCATCAGTATAGAAACCTTTATTTTGTGTCATGTTGCTGCATTGCTGTCAGATTATAAAATGAAAACAAATGACTGGGGTGTAGATGAAGCTGCGTTGAGGATCAGGCGTTGCACAGGTTTCCATGGCAGCATTTCCAGCCTTTCCTCTCGCAGAACTGCTCACTCACACAGCCTTTCTCTCCGGTCGCTGTAGGACAGATATGTAGTTAATCATCTGGAACATTTCAAACCTCCCCATATTTCCTGTTGACATATTATCTTCCAGTTTTTCCAGGTTGCAGTGAGGGCAACTGTGATTAGCTAAATGTCCACATACACACACAAAATCATATTTATTTATGTTTAATCACTCACTCACCCTTTCAGCTGTTCAAATTTTGAAATGAAATGCATTGTTCAGCACAATTAGGTTAGATTTTAATATCACGTGTTTGCATTGTAGCTGATACAATACCATACTAACAAAAAACACATTATAGCACACTATTA
>NC_079447.1:50799973-50897473 GCF_903798145.1 Danio aesculapii
ATCTGTGGTTTTCGAAGAACTTTCACTGATGTTCAGCTAGTTGCAAATGTCTGTGGAAACCTGAGATTTTGCTCTTTTATAGAGTTGTGGAGCAGGCAGGGTCTTATTTCACACACGCACACATACACACAGAGACACGCGCACGCACACACACAGTTCGGCAAGTGTAAACAGTCTTATCTCCAGGAGACTTCTAAAAACAAATAATGATGAAATATCTGCGTGGATGTATGAATGTGGACTGATTCACATATAAACATTATAGTCTTCTGAGTCAGCATAAATTGCATGTAGTCATCAAAAAATATGTTTAAATGTATATTACTGTGGTAATCAGTGTGTTGTTTTACCTGTTGAATAAATTTGAACATTAAGCTACATAACATATTTCAAATGTGCTTTGGTACTATAGGTCAAGCACTGTAAATTTACTCTATAAAGAAATGGGAAACTCAAGACACTGTCAAAGGTACCAAAAAAGCTAACTGTAGCGTGTCTAGTTCCACCCTTTTGGTACTGTTCTGTTGTTTTGGTCAAAAGTGGTATGGTATGGTTTGCATTTTGGTACCTTTTAACAGCGGAAATGGACCGTACCAAACTGTAGCACTCAGTGGAAATGGTCTATTTTTGAGTACTCTTTTCAAAGGGAAGCTCAAACAAACCATGTTGTCGTCTTGTGATTATCAGCCCCATGCCATTTGCATGCGCTCACCGCTCATGTATATTTGAAAATTGACTTGAGCTCGTGATAATAACTTGCGCATAATTATTAAACTGCTTCTCATGTCCGTTTAGAAATGGATTAGGGCAAAAAAAGACCAAATGATTCTTTCAGCAACCTAAAACTGCGATTTTTAAAATTATTGTAATTGCCTTTTGGACTATTATGAACCTTTAAAAGTGGAATTACTTTTTAAAGAGCCCCTATTTTGCCTTATTAAAGGTCATATATTAGTTTTGGGGGTCTCCAACAACAGTCTGATATGCATGTAAGGTCAAAAAACACTTTCATTTTCTTATAATATGCGTTTAGATTTACCTAATCATCTCAACGACGTTGATTGATTCATTTGTTTTCAAACCCCTCCTTAGCAAGATACTAACCTGTGCTGATTGGTTCGATGACCCAGTCTGTTGTGATTGGTCGACTGCGTTCAGCACGAGACAGAGAGAAATGCACATCATGGGTATTGTTTCGTGTCGGCATCGATGCGAACAGGCAAAAATCTGGACAAACAATGAATCATTTAAACGACTCTGAGTCGAGTCTTTTATTAAAAAATTATATTTTTAAACAAGGTGCACTTTCAGATTTAAACCTCAGCTGAATGTTTTCATTCACTTAGTGCTGTGCTACACACTGCATTGAAGGTCATTTTCAAAAACACATAATAGGGGCTCTTGAACAAGAAGATAGAGGAGCTGGTGAAGAATAATGATACAGATGACAGGTTTGCACTTGAGTGTGTTTTTGAACACAAATAAGGCCTAGATGTATATTTTCAGTGGCAGATTTACGCATGGGCAATATGGGCGATCGCCCAGGGCGGCATCTTGCTGGGGGCGGCATGGGGAGAAAAGTGCCCCAGTAAACACTTTGTGGTTATCCCAGAATAAAGACGCTAGGGGCTATTCACATTTGGCGTCTTTTGCAAGTTTGTTATTCTCTATGTGCTACCGAAACAGCGCTGATGAAAACAAATTGACGCATGTGCGCAGAAAGCCACTCCTATTTGCCTCACACGTATTGCTGCGGTTCCCGGTTGTTTACATGCACACCGATATACATCGTTGTGCAAGTCGACAAAGCTAAAGTTTATATCAAATGATGATGATAATACTTTGACTAAGCATAGCTATGAAGCAGAAAGGATGAATAATGAGTCAGGGAGGTAACTAAGACTTAATAACATGAATTATCGGCCATGAGTTGGGTCTAAGACAACAGATATTTCTATAAAACATATATATTTTTTGTATTCTACAGAATAATATTCATGCAAAAGACTTAGAGTATTACTCCAGTTGCATCTTTACATTGTTTTCCAGTTACATTTAGGATTGAAATCTGTTATTTACATATAATAATAATAATAATAATAATAATAATAATAATTGTATAATAATAAACAAATTATTTATTGAAAATAAATAAATATATTTAAATGTATTTATAATAATTATTTTAAATGTGTGTGTATATATTTCATATATATATATATATATATATATATATATATATATATATATATATATATATATATATATATATATATATATATATATATGTCAACCACAGTGTCTTTATTTCTTGGGAGTTGGGGAGAGGGTATGTTTGGAGTGGTTTCGCTCAGGGTGCCATTTAAATTAGAACCGCCACTGTATATTTTGGTATAAATTTTGGTATAAATTTGAGACTGTATCTGTCAGCATGTGTTCATATATGTTTAATTTGTTTTTATATAATTACAGATGTTCAGTTATTCGTATTAGCACTGATCTGCATCTATCATCAAATCCTGTTCAGAGAAAGGTTAGTCATAAACATTTATACATAAGTATTTACGTGTATAAATAATCTGTTTTGTGAAAAGTGCTTTACAATTTTCATGTGATCGACCTGTACGGCTTTACTTTTACTTGACACAGAAGGAGCTGGAGGGCAAGGACTGAAGGTTAATGCTTGTTCAGATACCCAAACCTGCCACTTTGGCCTCTTGAGAGCATGTGCACGCAACAGGAGGTAAGCGTGCAAGTCTGTCATGTCTTGAAAATGCCAAAGTGCAATAATCTCACAAGCCTACTAATTTGTACCAACTTGTACAATCATATTGGTAACTTTAGTATGATTTGCTCATTTGGATTTAGCCGTGGGGTTTGAGGATTTGAGTCTTTTTAAAATTTCTGTACAAATTAAATCACGTTAATTATACAAATTAGCCAATTTTCTGATAATTCGTGATTCCTGGTGAGATCAGTTTGTTTTTCCTCAACTGCTTTATTGTAGGAGGATGAGGAAAAGGGCTAGGCGAAGCGGATCTAATATGCAGCAACTGTAATACACAGAATAATAGAGAGTAATCCAACATGACCGAACACAATGTAACCGTGTGCCATGGACAAACATCCTCAGACAGTGAGCAAACACAACTGAAATCAATATACAAAGACTGAACTTGTGAACTAAATCATGTCTGAGAAATTAGTAAGCATGACAACAAATGAAAACAGACGAAAACACAATATGCATTAAAGGTCTACCTGGAAAAACTGTCAACACATGATCATTTGAATCATTTTTTACAATATTATTTTATTAAACAATTGGGTAGTCATGCGATGTGAAACCTAATGATCTACTTCAACTAAAACGTAAATTTAAGTCATAATTTTACTATGAAAGCACATTTAATGCGCTAATTGTTGACTTTGAATGACTGGAAGAGTTCTGTGAGACATAAGACAGCAGCGTCGGCCTCTGTTGACATGATGTGAAACTGCTGACCGCAGAAAGATGTCTGTCTGTTCACATTCCTGATCATATCAGCGCTACAGAGTCAGGCATTGTGTTTATCTGGGTTTAATCTAAACACCACTGTAATTTGTTGTCATCTAGGAACACATTTGGTGTTGGACGTCCTGTGCTGTTTGTGATGATGTTTATTCTGGTAGACTGCATGATGAGTAGATTAGATAACGAGCTGGTTTGGACTGGAAGTTAAGGATAAGATGTGCCTGCATTGCTTTATGCAGGTGACGCTTTCTAAAAATCATTGCTATGCAAAATCCATGTAGACATGCACTTTCAGCAACGTCAGCACCTTACCCTACCCCTCACTGTGACATCACTTGCTCTATTAAGTGCACGTCTGACAGCTAGACACTATTGGAAAATCCAGTC
This sequence comes from Danio aesculapii, assembly GCF_903798145.1. Lineage (NCBI taxonomy): Eukaryota > Metazoa > Chordata > Actinopteri > Cypriniformes > Danionidae > Danio > Danio aesculapii. The sequence goes on from NC_079447.1 coordinate 50,803,875, forward strand.
ATTCCAATTAATGTCACGTATAGAGTATTTTAGACAAAAGGAAGTGTAGAGAAGTGGTAACCTGATCTAGCATTTAATGTCATCACTGTAACCGAAAATAGGTTGATATACACTCGCCAGCCACTTTATTAGGTACACCTGTCAAACTGCTCGTTAACACAAATTTCTAATCAGCCAATCACATTGCAGCAATTCATTTAGGCATGTAGACATGGTCAATGTAGGGCTGGTCTGAGTATTTCAGAAACTGCTGATCTACTGGTATTTTCACGCACAACCATCTCTAGGGTTTACAGAGAATGGTCTGAAAAAGAGAAAATATCCAGTGAGCGGAAGTTCTGTGGTGTACCAATTGAACATTGTGTCAACGCCACAGCCTACCTATTGTTGCTGACCATGTCCATCCCTTTATTGCCTCAGTGTACTCATCTTCTGATGGCTACTTCCAGCAGGATAACACACCATGTCATAAAGCGTGAATCATCTCAGACTGGTTTCTTGAACATGACAATGAGTTCACTGTACTCAAATGGCCTCCACAGTCACCAGATCTCAATCCAGTAGAGCACCTTTGGGATGTGGTGGAACGGGAGATTGGCATCATGGATGTACAGCCGACAAATCTGCAGCAACTGCGTGATGCTGTCATGTCAATATGGAGCAAAATCTCTGAGGAATATTTCCAGTATCTTGTTGAATCTACGCCATTAAGGATTAAGGCAGTTCTGAAGGTAAAAGCGCGTCCAACCCAGTACTAGTAAGGTGTACCTAATAAAGTGGCTGGTGAGTGTAGTTCCAACATTACTCATCCCAGGGGGACCCTTTATGTCAAAACGACATCCAAAAACATGTCAAAAATGCCAATCGATTTGATGTCAAAGCCTTGACGTCTAGCTGACATCCACACGTTGACCATGGAATTACTTATCCAAAAATAAATACATGGTTTGGGTCCAGTTTATTGTCAAAAAACATCAGAATATGAAGTAAAAATAATTTCCCCTGAAGACATTGTGTACTGTAAATATAGCAAAACTTTGATAAGAGCACACATTTGCATTGCTAAACATGATTTTTCTTAGTGTTTGGTTTTTTTGTTTTTGAGCCTTTAAATTCCTTTAGATATTTGTGACGTGACTAAATATTGATCCCAACATACATTAATAGAAAGCTTATTGTTTCAGCTGATGTATGAATCTCTTTATTTTTACACTTATGGCTGGTTTTGTCACTCGCATAGAAAAGAATAACATCACTTTATTTTAATAAGGGCTTATTATTCTCTCTAGTTAATGTTCAATGTACTCTTTAATTTGGTTTAGCATTATACTTGTCGGCAAGTTCTTTGTTAGGTTTGAATATATATATACAGTTAAAGTTTTTAAAATATTTCTTAAATGATGTTTAACAGAGCAAGGAAATTTTCACAGTATGTCTGATAATATTTTTTCTTCTGGAGAAAGTCTTGTTTTATTTCGGCAAGAATGAAAGCAGTTTTTAATTTATTCAAACCATTTTGAGGTCAATATTATTAGCCCCTTTAAGATATATATATATTTTTTTCGATAGTCTACAGAACAAACCATCGTTATACAATAAGTTGCCTAATTACCCTAACCTGCCTAGTTAACCTAATTAACCTAGTTAAGCCTTTAAATGTCACTTTAAGCTGTATAGAAGTGTCTTGAAGAATATCTAGTCTAATATTATTTACTGTCATCATGGCAAAGATAAAATAAATCAGTTATTAGAGATTAGTTATTAAAACTATTATGTTTAGAAATGTGTTAAAAAAATATTCTCTCTGTTAAACAGAAATAATAAAATAAACGGGGGCTAATAATTCTGACTTCAACTGTGTTCATTTTAATACTGCTGTTGGTCAGCTCTTTAACATTAGTCTCTCAGTACATTGTAATTCCTGGTGTTTTAGCTTCATATTAATGTCTTAAGAATGAATGTGTGTTAATGTGTATGGGTGTTTCCCAGTGATGGGTTGCAGCTGCAAGGGCATCCGCTGCGTAAAACAAATGCTGGTTAAGTTGGCGGTTAGTTCTGCTGTGGCAACTCCACTTTAACATAGGGAATAAGCTGAAAAATGAATAAGAATGGGGAAATATGCATACATACATAGACCAGTGTTTCCCAACCCTGTTCCTGGAGGCACACCAACAGTACATATTTTGGATGTCTCCCTTTTCTGACCCATTAACTTCAGGTGTTGGAGTCTCTTCTAATGTGCTGATGAGTTGATTCAGGTGTGTTTGATTAGGGAGAGGTTGAAAATGTGTACTGTTGGTGTGCCTTCAGGAACAGGGTTGGGAAACACTGACATAGACAATACTCTGACTTCCATCACATCTTACTTATTTCACGACTGAAGAAAGAGTCCATACAATCGCTGAAAATCTGACCAGGGACACATTTATTAAAAACAGAGTAGAAACCACAGCACTTTATACAGAATCTGTACACAGACATGTTCACATGGCAATTAGTGTCCAATTCATCATTCATTTAAAAACAGACCATCGTCCCCTATTGGAATGTAGTGCTGGAGGCTGAACCCATATGGCACTGTATAATTAACTCTTTCCCCACCAACGTTTTTATTATTATCATCATCATTGTTTTTGATGATTTTTCACCTAAATTTGAGTGGTTTGTACTTGGAATATATGAGCATATTATGTGGTCAAAACAAAGAGCCAAGCCGTAACCCTTGTGTGCTGTTGGGGATGTTTTCATCCACACGGGGGTGATTTTGAGTCTTAAATTGGCCACAGCTTTCTCTGTTCCAGCAAATGGAATGGTATTTTTGACACACATTTTGGGAAAATGCTTTGGGAAAATTCAACAATACACTCAAATTGACTATCCTTTGGTTATGTTGGGGACTGTTTTTGCCCCATTGACTAATTATTGCTGCTGATCATCAGTTGCAGTGCAAAAAAAGCATAGTTTCTGGCTTTTATATGAAGTTATATAGAGTATTATATGTGTGTGTGACTTTTGCGCAAAATCTAAATAAGCATATCAGCTTTCAAAACATAGTGTGTTTAAATGCACACACACTATAATTTAGTGTATAAAATAGTTGTTATATTCCTAAGAACTCCTTATAAACCAGAAACTTTTTTTTTTGCACAGGCCTATCTAAAGGGTTAACAGTGCCAACTGATGATCAACAGTTACAAATGACAAATTGGCCCTCTTCCCAACAGATAAAGCCAGCAACAAACAAGTACACATGATTATTTGGCGTCAAAGCTTTGCAATCAAAAATTGTCATTATAATGGAAGTCAATGGGGCAAAAACAGCCCTAAACATAACAAAAAGGTAGTCAATTTAGACAATACACACAAGGTATCCCCACTATCTGACAGGTAGTTTCAAAAAGAATAAAAAAATACATTAAAAGTAGTGCATTCTTAAGATATACACTTAATGGCCACTTTATTAGATACACCTTACTAGCACCACATCCCAAAAGTCTGGTCATTCTCCTCTGGCATCAACAAAGCATTTGTGCCAACAGAACTGCCTCGTTTTCTGACCATTCTCTGTAAAGCCTAGAGATGGTTGTGCGTGAAAATCTCAGTAGATCAGCAGTTTCTGAAATACTCAGAGCAGCTCGGCTGGCACCAACAACCATGCCACGTTCAAAGTCACTTAAATCCCCTTTCTTCCACATTCTGATGCTCACTTTGAACTGCAGCAGATCGTCTTGATCATGTCTACACAGTTGGACAGGTGTACCTAATAAAGTGGCCGGTGAGTGTATAGTATGTAACACACACGTGTCACTTTCTCTGATCGTCTTCTATTTTGCTCCCAGGAGACACATGTCTTGTATCTCACTCAGGACATGCGTTAGGACTTCCTTTACCATAATATATCTAAAAAATGGACTGCTGTAAAAACTTGTCAATGGCAGGGAAGAGTTTATATTGGTAATGGAGGGGAAAGAGTTAATAGGATGTCTCATTTGCTATTATCATTATTAATTTTGTACATCGACTTTGTTCTTTTTGTAATTCATTAAATAACAATACTGTAAGCTAAAAACATACAAAAAAAGAAAACGCATTTACATCTAAACATGAAACACAAAAGTCTTCATTAACTGTGTTGAAGCAGAGCTTTACTCAACATCTGTCATGGTCCGGAGTGAACAGAGAGATCAGAGAAGCGTCCGCATTGTTCTCCAGCAAATCTTTTGTGGGTTTGGGCTTCTTGAACAGAGAAGGAAGGTTTCGGATGTGCACTTCTTTCTTAAACTGCTGTGCAAGGGGTTTCTGTCAAACACACACACAAATGCATCAATCGATTAAACTGAATGAAACATCGCATTTAGCAAGACACACTTTTAGAAATATGTACTTAAGTGAATGTTATATTGTGTGTGTGTGTGTGTATATAGAGTGCTCTGCATAAATGAATTGTACTTTTTTTTTTTCATTTCTCAGTGAATCTATATGTACAGGGTTTCACTAAGTTAATTTAAGACCAAGACATTTTTAGGACCATTAAGCTACAGTCACACTGGGCTTTGTGTGTGCGAGCGTGCGGCGCTGCGAAAAGGGGCGGGATTAAACAAGATGATTAGACATTTAAAAAAGCAAGCGATTGCTCCATGTTTTAAATTTCTGTCCAGAGAGGTCCTGTTTTGATCCTCGATTGGTCTCACGCAGTCAAGTGATGCGATTTCGCAGGTCAGAGTTCACCAAGCTTGAACTTTGCACCGCAGCAACATGCGAAACTTGACGCACGACCCTGCGTTTCCGGTCTGACGCATTTGCGTGCGTATGAATGGAAGTCTATGGGAGGAAAAGTCAAGTGTGACCGCAGCTTCATGAATGGAATTTTAGACTTATACAGGGCTAAACGCTAAGGATTTTATTCGAAGATCCCAATTAGAAAAGATTTTCACTTGCACTGTTAAAAAAATTTATTTAATAATACATCTATAATTAAATAAAATCTAGTTCAGGTCCGTATCTTCAGCAATAAATAAATGGAGAACTTATAAACAAATGTTACTGTAGGGGAAGTAATTACATGCATGTGTTAAATAAAAGGTTTTATTCAGATTGGGATTGTTGGTATTAAAGGCCAGATTGGATAGCTATACATGAACAAAGGGAAAAAAAAGGAGGATTTTTCCCTCTTCTGATGACACGTACAAATGGCGAATGTCAATCAAAGTTTTTCTGCAGACTGCTTTTATCACAATATCGATTATAAATAATATCACTTTACTATAAAAAGTTGGACCGTTTCCACAACTGTGTTTAAACCTCTTATAAAACTGATTTCAGCATGATGGGTTCTCTTTAATCAAATGAATCGTGTGAAACCCTGCATTTTTGGGGGGAAAAGAATAAGTAAAGCTGTGTACCCCAACAGTGCCTGCGATGAGTCTCTTAAACTGCTCTCTCTTCTTCTTCTCTCCGAGCTTTGTCACTCCGGGCTGGATCTTTTGGTCAAACTGCTCCAGAGCCTCGGCCTGGATATCAGGGATCTGATTCATGATCAAGCGCAGCTCTGCGTAGCGAGGCCTCTGTACACAAACACAATCAAAATCTCTCAGTCAAGCCCTCCTGTAAAATATATTTTCTTTATCAAACATTTGTCAAGTTATATTAAATGCAACAAAAAAAAAATCAGTTTTTCCTATAATATTTTTTCTTCTGGAGAAAGTCTTATTTGTTTCATTTCTACTAGAATAAAAGCAGTTTTTAAAGACCATTTTAAGGTCAATATTATTAGCCCCTATAAAGCAATATTTGTTTTGGATTGTCTACAGAACAAACCACCGTTTTACAATAACTTGCCTAATTACCCTAACTTTACCTTAATTAAGACTTTAAATGTCACTTTAAGCTGAATACTAGTATCTTGAAGAATATCTAGTCTAATATTATTTACTGTCATCATGACAAAGATGAAATAAATCAGTTATTAGAGATGAGTTATTAAAACTATTATGATTAGAAATGTGTTGACTTCAGCTTTAGCTAGAGGCACTCATGAATGATCATGTGTGACGTACTAGAGACTCGTAGATGAGCAAGGCCAGTTGAGTGAGTGCGGTGTTACAGCCTTCATGTTGGCCATGCATCTGCAGACCCTTCAGGACGCTTGAGTAGAGCCACGTCACAGCCTCCGGGAGCAGATTCCCACCCAGAACCTGCACAAATATTCAGACACAAACACTGCTGTTAAAGAACAGCGGCCATAATGATATCAGCCGCTATTTTTAATAATATCGCTGTTGGTCTGATTTCATAATTAGGTTGACATCTTAAAACCAAAAAATGTTTATATTAGCTTATAGACATTGATTTAATTTTATTGGCTGATATCAGTAAGGCTGATTTATCCCATTTTCTGGGAGTAGCAGTGCTTGTTACGTTAATGTCAAGCCCAGTCATTAAAAGAATGCAGATTTTATTGATATAATAGAAAGTTGGCCATAGAAATGCACAGTTCAATAATAAAGCTCACTTTTTCTGAAGTTAAGGTTTTAAAACAAACCTTTTTGTTCATGCAGAAAAACAAATATCAGAAAAATGTATATTATTAATTATAAAGGAGTTATCAGTAGGGCCAGACAGAATCGGTGGACATTTTTTGCTATTTCTGCGCAAAATTTGGTTAAAAATATGCAGATTTATGCGGAATAATAATTAAAAACTTCATATATTAAAAAGTAATACCTTTTTAACTTTTATTAAATGTTTACAATGCCAATCCAATTAGATCCACATTATTTGGTCAAGACAGCAAGTCTCTCATATAATATCTGTATTGTAAATAAATCATATGAACATTTTAACATTTGTCAATACTATTACTGAAATTAAATTAAAAACTCAATAAATATTAAATTACACACATTTATACAAGTAAATAAACAGAATTAATGATGGGCTAAATATCTGCATGCACAGATTTCCTGTGGGCTTAGTTATCGGTTACTCTTATTAGCTGAAATGTCCATATCGGTGCATCTATATCTGCTGTTTATAATGTCTCTGAAAGAAGTCTCTTCCGCTCAGCAAGGCTTCCTTTGATCAAAATACAATAAAAATATTATTACAATTGAATATATTTGTTTTCTATGCAGGAATATATCAAAATGTAATTCATTCCTGTGACTCAAAGCTAATGAAGCTTGAGTGTTCACACGGTCCTCCAGAAATCAGTCCAATATGGTATAATGATTTGCTGCTCTAAGGGCTGCACAATATATCATTTCAGCATCGATATCTCAATATACGCAAACGCAAGTCACATTGCAGGATCTGCAACGTTAAGCCAGTATCATAATTAACCAGTAGACACATTTGAAAACACTCATGATTTGTGGAGTTCTTGCAACGTTTAACCATAAGGTTATTAAAACATTTATCATTTAAGTCCGTTTAAAATATTCAGGCATAAGAAATAATGTTTCTAACTTTAAGGATTAATTGTATTTTTGTATATATATATACATAAAATGTAATAAACCAATCACAAACATTCAGAAATACAGTAGAGCAAAGATACTGTACAAATAAAGCGCTTAATGATTTTCTGGACGTTTAGCAATTTTCAGAACGATAAACAAATTTAATTAAGTGTAAAATAACACTATAGTCTTCATCATATATATATATATATATGGTATAGTCAGTTTTTCCAATATCGTGCAGCCCTAACTGCTCTATCACGATACATATTTATTGGTGCTCATTGAGAACGGTTCTTATTATTATAAAAAATATCTTTTGCTTAATTTTTGTTGTGGAAACTGATTTTACTTTTCAGGATTCCTTGATGAATATTTAAAATGAAATGTTTTGCAACTTATAAATCTCTTTACTGTCAATTTTGATCAATTAATGCACACAAAAAAACATTTTTTAAATAAAATGGTATCTTTTGAACATATATTTCTACATGGTAAACATTAACCAACAATTATTTTCAGCACTGACTACAACCAGAAATGTTTCTTGAGCAGAAAATCAACACATTAGAAGGATTTCTGGAGGCTGAACATATATAACTATATATATGGCACTGAACATATATAACTTTGAATTAGAGGTATGAATTGTGACAACACTTTAGTTTAAGGTGTCTTTGTTACACATTCTGTGTATTTATCGGATATATTTATTAAATTAATTATGCATAAATTACTCTAAACCAAACCCACATACTAACCTTGACCATATATTAAGTACATTAAGCAATGACGGGAATTTAAAAAAATAAATAAATATTAATACAATTATTTTCAATAGAAGAATATCATATTTATCATTATAAATATAATTAAAATATAATTTATTGTGGTAATTCAATTAAAAATGTATAATTAAAAAGAATAATTATTATTCCTCTAAAGTTAGTAAAACTGTAACAAGCACACCTTTAAAATAAAGCGGGACCTAAATTGTATATATATTTTAATTGAATGTTTTTGTGAGTGTGAGTTTAATTAAAGTGTGTGAGTTTAATTACATTTTTTGTGAGTGTATTTTAAAATGTTTTTAAAGTATTTCTGATTGAATGGTGAGCAATTGATTTTGATTTTAAATGGTGAGCAAAATGAAAAAAAAAGTATAGATCCCAAACATCTGAAAAGCAGTATATCTTGGTAGAGAATTCAAACATAAATCAGCCCGCATGCATCATCAGACAGACATGTGCAGAATTACCAGTGTTCGAATATATTACTAAAGACAAATCACCAAAAAAGGATCATCACCTGTTTCAGCAGCGTCCAGCAGAGCACACTAGCAGTGCGCTGACAGTTTACAGTGTCCTTCCACGACAGGCAGTTAAAACATATAGTCAGGACAGTCATGTAAATATCCTGAAAAGAAAGAGATAATAGAATAAAATGACTCTCAGACAACAATTAGCTTTGCCCAATGATGAAGCTCACAATGTCCAAGAATTACCTCACTTTGGAGAAGGCACTTGCCCAGATCTGAGAGCTCATCTGAAGGTGTGTTGACCTGATTCCCCTGTGAGGAGTCCATCGACACCATCTCCTCATCTCCTAGACAGAAGAGGGAGCAAATATGAGCATGGTGTTGTGTTTTATTATTATGCCACGAAGCGCATGGGCGGAGCTAGTGCCTGGTTGCATTTTCCTAGTATTGCTTTTTCTTTAAGTGGAACGCTTAAAGGAACACTACACTGTTTTTTTTGGAAATAGACTCATTTTACCACCCTGCTAGAGTTAACAGTTGCTTTTATTTCAGTAACCCACAGGATAATACAGGGTCATCAACTCACCATCTGCTTCCTCTTTGTTTGCGTTTAACTCTGGACATTTTCTTGTAATGCATGTCACACCTGGAAGTACATGTTCGCACAGAAGTTTAGATTCTTTTGTATTTAAAGCTTCAGGAAGGCTTCAGACGCATAAGAGAAACTCACTCAGAAGCTCCATGACCTCTCGCGTGACCTGCCGCAGCAGCTGCTCCTCCACCATCTCCTGGGTCACATGGTTCTCCTCATAGGCCTCCTCCTCCTCCTCCTCATGAGCACTACAAATATAGCATTACTCTGTTAGAATATATTTATTAGATTTAAAATAATAATAAAAAATAAAAATAAATAATAATATATAACACAAACATTAAAAACATTATCAAACACCATTATCTTACCACAGACTGGTCCGTTGGTTGATGATCTGCCACCGAAAGTTCAGTCTCTGTTTCCAATGAAGGGAAAACAACATTAGCAATGTGTGTAATATTCATATAGCGGTGAGCAATGTTGAAAACATCTCAGTATTATCTGGTGGATTTTGATAATCAGACACATTTGTTTTTGCTGACCCCTTGATTATATTAAACTGTCATGGACATCTTAATCCTGGAAATTTCAATGTAAACTATTTTACATATCATACATGTTCAGTTGATGCTATAACTATTAGTAAACAGTGAAGAATTAAAGTTTTCATTCATTTACTAAAATTAAGGCCGATTTGACAAATAATTGAATCCTCAATTCTATATATATATATATATATATATATATATATATATATATATATATATATATATATATATATATATATATATATATATATATATATATATATATATATACACACACATACACATATATAAATTCTGGTTTGTTAACAGATCCTATTGTGCTATTCAGTTTACCTGCAGTAGGTATGAAAATAATGGACCCAGCAAAGGACAGAGGAGTCTGTCATAGTACTCATGAGGACAGGAGATGACCAGCTGCTTCATGAAGACACGTGCAGAACATTAAGGAGAACAACAAAAGCAAACTGCACTCCATCATAGCACATCATTCAAATAAGGACTGATGGCCCTTACAGAAGCATCCAAGGTAAGTGAAATAAAGGCTGATGGTTAGACCCAGACAGAACCTGTTTGCTATTTCTGCACAGAAAAGTCTGTGGATTTATGCAGAATGTTTTTGAGGGTAAAAGGAAACTTATCTTCCTAACATTTAAAGTTTAAGGAACTACAGCAGTTCTCTCCACAGAAAGATGTATGAAATATTACTGTAGCCTGCTGAAAAAACAGCCTAGGCTGGTTAGCTGGTCGACCTGCCTGGTTTTAGAGGAGTTATTGCCTGGTCTTAGCTGGTCATGGTGGTAGATGACCAGCTTCACCAGCCTAGCCAGGATGGGAGCCCAGCCAAAACCAGCTATATCCAGCTTCAACCAGGCTGGTCAAGCTGGATATTGCTGATCATTTCCCAGCCTGACCAGCTAAGACCAGGTTAAAAACCAGCCTGGAAATAGCCAGAACCCCTCTAAAACCAGACTGGTCGACCAGCTAACCAGCCTAGGTTGGTTTAAGCTGTGTTTTCAGCAGGGTACAAATCGTATTATGCATAAATCATCTAAACTTTTGCAGATAATTCAGCAATACTACTGAAATGAACAAAAACTGAATATATTTACACATTACATGAGTAAATAAATAGATTAAACGACTGGCTCAAAAAAATCTGTGGGTCCTACTGATGGACAAAGCCTGAATTTAAGGGCTAGTTCACCCTAAAATGGAAATTTTGTTATTAATTGCTCACCTTAATGTGGTGTTCCAATCCCCTGAAATCTGAGAACTCCCTACTCCTCCATAGACAGCAAGGTCCAGAAAAGGAACCAAAAACATTGTCAAAACAGACCATGTGACTTCAGTAGTTCAGCTGTAATCACATGAAGCTCCAAGAACATTTGTGTGTGCAAAAACTTTTAAAAATTACTTGGTTCACCCTGGCTGAACATGACTGAACACCTACTAAAGGCAAACCAATTTTAAAAGCCATTTTATAGTTCATTTGGCTCAATAGTGTTCTTGAGGCTCTGTATAATTACAGTCTGGCACCACTCCTGTTCAACCTTTATATGCTCCCTCTGAGCCAAATAATGAGAAAAAACCAAATCTCCTACCACAGCTATGCTGATGACACAGATCTACCTAGCCTTACTGCCTAATGACTACAGCCCCATTGACACCCTCTGCCAATGCATTGATGAAATTAACAATTGGATGTGCCAAAACTTTCTTCAGTTAAACAAGGAGAAAACTGAAGTAATTGCGTTTGAGAACAGAGATGAGGTTCTCAAGGTGAATGCGTACCTTGGCTCTAAGGGTCAAACAACAAAAAATAAGGTCAAGAATCTTGGTGTGACTCTGGAGTCAGATCTGAGTTTTAATAGTCATATCAAAGCAGTTAGTAAATCAGCATACTATCATCTCAAAAACATTGCAAGAATTAGAAGCTTTGTTTCCAGTGAAGACTTAGTGAAACTTGTTCATGCTTTTATCAGCAGCAGGGTGGATTACTGTAACGGCCTCCTCACTGGCCTTCCCAAAAAGACAGTCAGACAGTTGCAGCTCATCCAGAACGCTGCGGCCAGAATTCTGACCAGAACCAGGAAATCAGAGCATATCACACCTGTCCTCAGGTCTTTACACTGGCTCCCAGTTATATTCAGAATAGATTTTAAAGTATTATTACTGGTCTATAAATCACTAAATGGCCTAGGACCTCAATACATTACAGATATGCTCACTGAATACAAACCAAACAGATCACTCAGATCTTTAGGATCAAATAGATTAGAAATCCCAAGAGTTCAGTCAAAGCAGGGTGAATCGGCTTTCAGCTACTAACAGCGCCCCTCGCTGCTGAAATGATCAGATGTGCTCCAACATTAGGCACATTCAAATCAAGACTGAAAACACATCTGTTTAGCTGTGCACCCCATTTACTGAATGAGCACTGTGCTACGGCCGACAGATCGAACTACTATGTTTTTCTCTTTATTTTATTTCTATTTTTACCATTTTTATTATTTGTTTTTATTTCTCTTATACTTGTTTCTTTTATTGCTGTTTATGTAAAGCACTTTGAATTGTCACTGTGTATGAAATGTGCTATATAAATAAACTTGCCTTGCCTTGCCTTGAACCACTGAAGACACCTGGAATGTTCTGACAATGTTTTTTCCACCTTTTCTGAATTTTAAACATCTCGGGGTCATTGATTTGTGTGAACGAAGATTAAAAAAAGTCTCTGGGACGACATGAGGGTGAGCTAGTAATGAGTTTTTCATTTTTGACCCTAACCCTTTAATTCTTGCATTGCAGATTTTTTTGTAATTCGTACATATAAGTCAGCATGAACCGGAAGCTGCGACCATTTTTTTTTTGGTATTGAGATGCAGTTCCTAGACAAGCCGAATATTAAATGAGGAAACAGTGGGCGTGGCTTGTGTTTTTCTACTGCGAGCTGATTAGTTGTAGTAAAGCAGGCATTTCATTCAGAAAGATGGGGAACAGTGTTCGGGGAGAGTTATTGCAACCTAACAGACTCCTCCTGCTCACCATTTCTGTTGTATTATCTGACAGTTGGAGGGGCGTGGTTAACTATGTAAGCCACGCCCAATATCTCAGACCTAATCAATGTGAGCAAACAAAATGGTGAGTTTTGAGTTCACGTGTACTTAAAAGGATATGGACTAGGGGGCGGAGCCTGTGGTCAGGAACGCTGTCAAGATGGTTGAAGGCGGATCCAACGATCTGCTCTGCCAAACCCTCGATACCATAAAAGTCTTGCTGCAAGCAGGGACCCATATTACCCAGAACATGGTAACTAAACATGGGTAAAAAGAGAAGTGTTAACAGGACCAGGAAAATGAGTTTACATGACAGAATCGTAATCGAATAACATAATCAATTGTTCCGACCAGTTTTCGAAGAGTGAGGAGAAGAAGCCTTGCATGCGTTCAGCAACGTTTCTGTACACCGACGTCTCATAGGAGTCTAAAACCGGCTGAGAGATTCCTGTAGGAAACAGAAGTCATTTCTTTAGGACAGCACTGTAAGAAAACACAAAATTTAAGGTAGATATCACGCTGCGGCAGTTTTCAGAATTTTACCGTTAAAAAATAAACACGGTGGCTCAGTGGTTAGCACTGTCGCCTCACAGCAAGAAAGTTGCTGGTTCAAGCCCTGGCTGGGCCAGTTGGCATTTCTGTGTGGAGTTTGCATGTTCTCCCTGTGTTGGTTTCCTCCAGGTGCTCCAGTTTCCCCCACAGTCCAATCACATGCACTATAGGTGAACTAAATTGGCCGTAGTGTGTGAATGTGAGTGTATGGGTGTTTCCCAGAACTGGGTTGCAGCTGAAAGGGCATCCGCTGCGTAAAGCATATGCTGGATAAGTTGGCAGTTCATTAAAGATCAGAACATGCTTGCCAACACTCCTGTTTTTCGGGAGTCTCCCGTATTTCAAACCCATCTCCCATATTGTTCTGTCTACCGGAAAACTCCCGGAATTCAGATTTAGATCTGAATGTTGGCAAGTATGGATCAGAACATATATCTACACATGTAACAGAATTAATAAAGCTAAATTTGACTTTTGACATCTACAGGCAACCCAAAATGATCTTCTGGTGAGGTAAGACTACAACCAGTGGAGCGAGGGGCCCAGTAATGCCCACTGAGGAAAGGGTGGAAAGCCAAAGTTGTTTGTTACAGGACAGGACAAATGAGAAACCTACCTAAAACACAATTCTTCTCCATGTCTGTAATGTCATAGACTCTAGCGAAGGTCTTGCTGAGCCGGGTGATGTTCTCCGGCAAGAACAAGCTGTTGTTGGTTCTGAAAGACAGAATAATGTATGACTTTGTGATTTAAATACTTTAACAGTATGCTAGTTGATCATTATTTCCATCATATACATAAGGTGATGCCTGGTTAACGCTCGGTTTTATGAAAGCAGATTTAATTTGGAAAAGTTAAAGGTGCTGTGTGTAAGTTTTTGACTCATCTAAAGCATAAAAATACCATAATATGTTGCCAGATATTTAATAAACATGCTAAGTGAACATAGTTGTTCATCTGAAAAACAATGCTGAAGTCAGATATTCTGCTTGGAAAATGTGTTACGTGCCGAACATCTGGCTTTGTTTTGGTAATTTTAACCTGCCCAATGCCAGTTTAGCCAATTTCAGCACCCAGGGTTGCCTTAGTGGAAAACTGTGTATTTCATTCATTCATTCATTCATTCATTCATTCATTCATTCATTCATTCATTCATTCAGAAAGGCTCTCAAAGCATGTGTCCGTGAACAAAATGCGACCTCCAGTGGACAGTAACAGACTCTGAAATGAGACGCAGATTCAGAGTTCCACATGAGGTTATTAATTAGCAAATAATAGAAATATTACGAGCGTAAACATTAGATGAGCCGGTTAGATTGTAACCCCGTGTCCTAACAACACGCTGCATGATGAGATTTGCAGTGATGAACAATTTGGCTGTTTGCACCAGACAAAACACGACAGAAATGTAAATACAGCCAGAATACATTCAGAAGCACAGAATAGTGCACTCACTGCACTCAACAAAATGCTAAGGTTTATAATCTAATTAATACATATTAAACCTCTCTAACATTAAATGTAGATGCTGAATCACTGATATGTGTTGGTTTTTATTATTTTACAGTTCTAAAGCTCAATTTCAGCAATTTTATTTTATTTTCCAGATCTGAGGTAAATAATCTGCTGCAACTTTCAGTAATATGGCAATAAATGTCATGTAATATAGCATTCAAACTCACATTATTAGCATTTAACATTGAAGTCAGTTTTCTGTTGTTCACCTGTGAGAAATAGAAGCCGTTTCTAATATATCAATTCGAGGTGTTGCTTTGGACAAAAAATACTGCTTTTAATATGGTAAATATTCCTTCTATCGGGTGCACTTCCTTTTATTTAGAACATGATTTAAATCACTCGCTCCTGTCTTCAATCTGGCAACCTGCGCTTGCGTTTGTTTTGATCTTGGGAGTGCAATACCTAGTTCAACCACTGGGTGTCAAACTTACATCCTGCACCTTTAATATGTGGAAGAAATACATTTACAAGTGTTCCGCCTGTTTCACACCGCAAGCACAAGCAGGATGTGAGCAGCACGTATAGAGAGCAGAAGCAGCGTGCACGCGTTTGCCTTAGTTCATCGCAAGCTGCTGCACAGATCAACCTATCTCGGTCTATTCTATCTTGTTACCTATCTATCTAAATACACTTTTTTTACTTTTCATCTGCACCAAGGCCCGTGGCAACTTCCTCCTATGCCGTTTCCTTAACCTGCAACTCTATATTTTACAAATGATATAGATCCTATAGAACTGTCTGCTTCTCACGCCCTGAGGAATGACATTCATGTCTTTTCAGGTGCACTCAGACAATTAGAAGACAATCGCCATTTTGTTTTTGATTGTCAGGATGATGTAGGTCTATAGTTACAATAATATTTATACAATACAGTTATAATGATGTTTATACATGCTCAAACTAGTGTTGCAACGCAAGCAAAACTGATACTAAAATTGTTTTAAGTTTCATTTTTTAGTTTGGGCCCAAATATTTGTTGCCGGTTTTAATCGTTTAAGTTCATTTGATTGACTATAAATAGGTCAGTGGATATTATCGATTCATTTATTAGGTAAAAATGCTACTTTTTACTGTCATTTAATGTGTTTTTTTGTCATTATCAATGCACTGTCACTTTAATTGAGCGTGAGCAGTGTGGCAAAAATAGACCCGGTGCCGAAACTATCGCAGCACTTCTGCTTCAGAAATGCTCATGCGCTGCTTCTGTGTGCGGTATGAAAGCACTAATCTGTTAAGATGGACGCTGAAAAAAATACGCACTGCTCACGCTCGCGTTGTGGAACAGGCTTTAGACTAAATACTGATTTAGGTTAGCTAGAAAGACTGTCTGCTGTAAACGTTAACAAGTTTGTTGACTCAGCTTGTTCAGATATGATGTAATTTAATATATTGAATAAATATAACGACCTCAAGGACAGTCTGTTAGATAAAATTACACTATATACAAACATTAATTTCCTCAAGAACTGATATATTCCTTTATTGGACTACACAAACTCTAAACTATCCTTCAAAACACTGGACAATTGTCACCCCAAACTTCATATTTTGGAATCTATATTGCTATGAAGTACCTGATGAGGGCCAGAAGGTTGGGCAGCAGGGCCTGCAGGGGCTCCGCACAGGGGTTTTTGTAGACGGGGGTCCCATCAGAGGCAGTGCGGACCACAAAACCTCCAGCTTTGGCCTGGTCAGCATCAGCAGGCCAGCGAGCACGCTTCACCACCCCGAGAATGGTGTGCACACAAAAACTAATCTGCCATAAAAGACACTACCATTAATATACACATCTATTAAACAGAGAAAAAAAGAGCCCATTTACAAGATCTACTGGGGAGACTTCGTGGCTGATCACACCAAACGCGCTCTTTGCGTTGAGAGGTGCCTTTTTTGAATGGTTTACTAACAGCGAACGTTATGTGCGCTGCTTATGAGCCCTGTGGGCCTCGTGTTTTCACCGTTAAAAACTTTGAGCAGAAACAGCGCGTTATGTCAGTCGCCTCTTTTTCATTCTCCAATCAAATGAAAGCAGAGGCGGGGTTTCCGTCGAGGTGACAGCAGTGTTTGTGTTGTCAAGATGACTATGGAGAGTTTTGAAGACGGAGAAGAGACTAGTGGTTGCCGTTTCGAGTTATCCGGTGCTGTACGACTCAAATCTTGAATATCACAATATTATTAAATATTAAAATATTATACCAATATCTACAGTGACACTCTCACACAACACCCAGCTGATTCAATCACTGCCTAGTGATGTAAAGAGCGCACTTTAGTCTCATTTAGATGTGCTGTGGTTGTGAGTTTGACGAGATCACTCAAATATGGAGGTGAGTGTAGCAGAAGTGACGTCTTTGGTCAAAATCAGCCTTCAGCCATATCACAAAAAAATAAGCTCCATGTCACACCTACCCGTGACCTGTTGATCCCCATCTGGTCGTCGGTGTCAGAATCACCGATCTCCTGATCAGCACCGACAAACGCCAAGAAAGTAGCAGGGTCCCATAACACACTGCAAACACAGACAGATTACCACATCGTTATCACACAGATCATCATGTTCAATCAACAAACTGCCTCACACTGGTGAGTGGGCGTGACAAACCACCTGTAGAAAACACACTCTTTCATCTCTGACACTCGCAGCAGATTTGCACCTCCTACTTACAATCAGCACAAAAAACACAGCATTTATTAGGGCTGGGCGATATGGGCAAAAAATGGTATCCCGGTATTTTTAGGAGGAATGACAGTATACGGTATATATCCGGTATTTTCCCATAAATGGTTACTTTAAGAGTTAAAGTCTTTATTAATACGTTATTAAACAGTTTTAGAGCAAAATATAACTCAAACACTGGGGTTTCCCTCTCTGTTATTATCCCCATTATAATTATCATTCTTATATTGTTATTTGTTGATAAAATAGCTAACAGAGAGATATTAAAATAGAAAAAGAAATGTTCAGTAGACAAATGCATGTTTTTTTATTTTAATTTTTGTTTAGTTTTAATTATTGTTTAAACCCCTAACCGTTTGTACATGAGGCACACACACAAATCAAATCCCGTCCTACAGTTAAGGAGCTAAAATAAATAAGATCAATTAAACAGAATAAATAAATTATTATTTATTACATATTTATTGCCACATCAGCAACTTATGGCTATTTCGTGGCCAAATGGATATACATTAAAATATTACATGATAAAAACAAATTCGTATTATATTAAACAAATTTACTTAGACAAATATATAAAATATTAATATATAAAATTTACAAAAAAATTATTCAAAGTTAAATATGATTTTTCAGTTCTATTTTTGATAAAAAAAAATGTAAAACTCTTCCTGGTGGTACCTTTTTAAAAATGTCCATCAAAGTACAACAGAATAAATAAATAAAATGATTAGAATATAATCAGAATTGAAGTCAATATGCAATAACAGACCAGAATGCATAGCTGAGCTTATAATCAGTGAATATGAGGTGGTTTCACTTTCAAAATGCAGTATAAATTCCACCCATTTTGGCGTTTTTAATTGTTTTAACACATTCACGTGTTGCTTGTCAAATTGGCAAGGCTTCTATGCTTCGTTCTTGCTGTCAATTGCGGAAGAAATGATCGATAAAAGGTTTCTTATAAACCGCTGTGACGGCTGCAGGCGCTGTGTGATGTGCGTGCACACGACGGGGGAGTCGGATTTTGATACAACACCGACACTGCATGTTCCTCCATGTCGCGTGGGTCGTTCTTGAACGCTTCGTTCATTTTGAACAAATCTTTTGTACGACTCAGGGAGTGAATCATTCATTTGCGCATGTGCTCAGCTGTACAAGGGGACCTTGCGTGGATTTCTCGCAGAATGCACACGTGTGGCCTCAAACCATATCGATATTGGATAATCCTGCATCGCGTTGGGGAATCATATCGATATATCCCCAGAACTCGATATACCGCCCAGCCCTAGCATTTATGAGCAGGTGAGTGGGGTTCACCTGTTGAAACACACACACACACACTCTCTCTCTCTCTCTCTCTCTCTCTAAAAAAAAACTCTCGCCCTTACTCTAGCACTTAATTCCCAGAGCACTAACAGTTGCTTTGTCTAATCAGCTCTTCTTGTGTGTATTGCCTCTACTTGTTGAATCGCTGAATGCCTCCTCAACTGTAAGTCGCTTTAGACAAAAGTGTCTGCTACATCAGTGGTCCCCAAAGTTGGGGGGGGGGGGGGCGCTTGGTGATTTCCAAAAATATCATATTTTAATAAACTGTTAGAATGACCATATATTTATCCATAACCTACAGAAGATTAAAAAAATCAGAAGATAAAAAGTATTTACCAACAACATGCAAATAAAAAGCCATCTAAAAGCAAGCTATTGGTGTGTGTGGACCGTTGTGTGCAATGTTTGTATGTTTATAACCACCTCTGAGGATAACGGGGGTCACGAGTCACTGGAAATGTTATTTTGGGGGTCCTGAGTTAAAAAGTTTGGAAACCCCTAGGCAAAATGTAAATGTAACATCCACACAAATACCTCCTCATCTCCTCCGACAGCCACTGCGCAGTGACCGGCGCCATCAGCTCCTCCAGGAAGGCTTTCTGCTTCTTATAGTCTTTAAACTGATTGCTGATCAGTATCAGGGCCTCTATGAGAGCACATTTCTCCAGCTGAGTCAGCAGCAGCTCATTGGAGAACAGCCTCTTCACCTGCTCATACATCAGGTCGAAGCACGGCTAACAATGCATGAAAAAAAAAATGTAAGCATCGGCATCAAAAGAGCAAGCTAAAACAATTATATTCAAGAGTTCACACTTAGATAATGCTTGGCTATTTTAGCTGGTTTGGCATGCTGTCCCGGGAAACAACCCTGAGCTTGGAGATAGATGAGCCAAGGCTCCCGCCTGGTCAATAAGCATTAGGAGGGATACGAGATCAGGTAGTTCTTGATAACCTCCCAAGAGTAGCCCGCTAACTGCGCCAGTTTGTTTATAGTAGGTGCTTGTGACTTTAACTTTGTTGCATGTTTTTTAGGTGTGGGAGGAAACTGGAGTACCCGGGGAAACCCATACGAACACGGGGAGAACTTGCAAACTCCGCACAGAGAGTGTCGACTGGCTCAGCTAGTGTTTGAACCAACGACCCATTTGCTGTGGGGCAACAGTGCTACCCGCTGAGCCACCGTGAACTCATGAAGGTTTGAAACGAGTAAAAGGTGAGTAAATGATTGAGTGAACAGTCCCACTGAAGTGAAGTAACGTGCGTTTAGGTTGTAAAGATTTGAGGAATTTTTTTTGGACCTGCATGAATTAACATACCAGCATAAAGTCTGAATAATCGCGACAGATCCTGATGATGGCGGAGCAGGCGTGTCTTCTGACGTTCTTCACCGCTCGCGTTCGAAGAGCCTGAACATAAAAACACCGAACATCTGCAAGAGGCTCCGATTACAGGACGATATGCAGATATGTTCACAAGTATGAGCTCCTTACCTTGCGTTCATCAACCAACTCGAATGTGATTGCAGAAAATATCTTTGAAAGGGAAAAGAAAATAGTGCATTTTAGGCATGTTACAGACTTTAATAAAGAAAATTAAATAATAGCACTATAAAGATTTAAAGGGGACCTATAATGGCCCTTTTCTACTGAGTGGTACAGTACGGGTCGGTACGGGCCACCTTTATTAGGCTTGCGTTTCCACTGCTAAAAGTGTACTAATGGTACTCTTTCGGTGGGCGTGCTGTACGACAAAGTTTCAGTCAACGTCATTCTCGCTCAAGAAAATGTCAAAGTAAAGCTGTACGGGTCGCTTGCATATCATATGAGAAGCTCTTCTCACAAAACAGACGCTTTACACACATAAATACTTGATTATAAATGTTCATTACTAACTTTACTATGATCAGGATTTAATTATAACTAAATAGCCTACAGTAACGTCTGCGATTATATTAAATAAATAAATAAATGCAGCATATATGAACACACACAGACCCTCACAGTCTCTGATATGTTATCAATTACAGAAAAACTACACACAGCAGACATTTAGTCCTTATTTGGGTTCAAAAACAACACAAAATATAGCCCACAGTCAGAGCAAACCTCTCATCTGTGTCTGTAATCTTCAGCAGCACATGTAACCTCTGTTAGAGAGTCATTCCCTCATTCTGAGTTCATAATAGTCCAAAAGGCGAGTTAAACATGGCAGTTTGTTCACGTTTGCTGAAAATATAATGTGCTCCTTTGTTTTTTCCGGCTTTTCTTTTGTTTTTTCGCGCGTCACTCTCGCGTTTATCTGTTTCTGACAGGATCAGGTTTAAAAGCACGTCAATAATGAAGTGCAGGTTATTATCATCAGCTCAAGAAGTTTATTTCAAATATAGATGCGCACTCGAGCACAAGCAAGAAAGCAAAACCGCTCGTGCTTTAGACTCGTAAAAAACTACAGGGCACAGGGTAGAATCTGCTCTTCTTCTTGGCTTTGTGGCATTATACTTATTTTATGATGTAAAATTAGCCTCTGATGTCCCTAGAGTGTGTGTGTGTGAAGTTTCAGCTCATAATACCACACATATAATGTTTATAACTCTCTGAAACTGCCCCTTTTAGACTTTGATCCTAACTGTGGCGTTTTGGTGACTGTCGCTTTAAATGCAAATGAGACTGTGCTCTTTTCAAAAGAGGGCGGAGCTACAAATGCCTGTGTGTCAGCATAGTGGCAGATTTAAAAACACGGCTAACGACTATGCAAATGAGAGAGATGGTCAATAGAGGGCGTGGCTTTCTCTCTATGATGATTTGATTTATATAAACTGGATTCCTATTAGACTTCAAGCACTGATTTATAGTGAGCGGCAGTCAATGTGAGCAGACCTGACATTTAAGATACGTCTGAAAGTAAAGCTCACCTTAAAGAGTACTTGAGGGAGGAAATGAGGCCGATGTGTGAGGAAGGGGAAGAGTGTGGAGATGATGGTGAGCACGCAGGACAGAATGAGAGGATCTCCAGTCTCGTAATTCACCACCATCTGCAGCAGCGCCATGCCCTCGTCTATGGGGAGTTTCTAGAGGAGAGAAAAGAAGAGGAGTCTCGGTGACATGATCCCTCACTGCTGCAGCATTACATGAAAACGCTTGATCTCACCTCTTTTTCGAGGATTTTGAAGAGCTGCCCAAACACACTTTCAGAGAAGAACGTCATGGCTTCCCACTGAACCACCGAAGGGGACAGAGGAGAGCAGAGACCCTTCTCTGTCTTGGCTTTAACAGATGAACGTTGCAAGTTAATTAAGTCAATTAAATATTCAGAATTAAAGAGTAGGGATGTATTATACGCATTAAAGTCTACTCAATATTCCACTTCAATTGGAAGTACATCAACATATTGAATTAAAAGTTTAAAAAATATCCGGTTCATGCTAATTTTAAAATATTAATGTTTCTAATACGACACAACAAGGATTGGAAATAAATAGATAAAATAAATAATAAACAGTAGGCAAAAGCGTATTTACAACAGCTGCGCATGCATTTGGAGGTTAAAGAGCATCTGCTATACGAGAGTGAAGTAACAGAACTCACATGTTGTTTTTCCAGCATCTATAGGTGTGCTGATCTGATACTGCATCCAGTCCCTTGCAATTTGAAAGGCTTCAAAAGGGACTATTTTACAAGTCAGGCGAACCGCTTCCCCCTGCTGAGCCCTGAAAGCTGTGGGAGAACCAGAACATGGCACGTTAAGTTTTAGATGTGGGTTTTCTCTTTGGAATTAACATCTAAAGAATATTTATAATATTTGACAGCATTTATAAGGATTTTTTTTTACATTATTTATCTTTTTTCTTCCAAAAGGTGACATTAAATAAGCTTTTGAAGACTATTAAAACAGTAATCTAACCCAGTGTTTCCCAACCCTGTTCCTGAAGGCACACCAACAGTCCACATTTTCCACCTCTCCCTAATCAAACACACCTGAATCAACTCATCAGAACATTAGAAGAAACCTGAAATTAATGGGTCAGATAAGGGAGACATACAAAATATGTACTGTCAGTGTGCCTCCAGGAACAGGGTTGGGAAACACTGATCTAACCCACCAGAAAAAGCATCTAAGTGGCATGTATTTCTTTTATTTTACGTGTAACTCTTAACAGACAGCGAGTGAGGTGACCCAGAGTTGGCCAGGTAAGAAACCAGTAAGTTATGTTGTGTGATATCCAGTTTAACATCACTTTACTGCTTTAGGCAGGGTAATTTACAGTTTGCAATCAGACACCGAGTTTAACAATGCAGTCTATAAACGTCATGCTCATGTGAAAGATAATATTCACTTTTTTTGACAACTGCACAGAAATACAGCGTACCAACTAACATATGTCAAGATTTAAGAAGTGACCAATAGTTACAACTAGGCCCACATGGAGTTTTTAGCCCATCATTGAGTATTTATTAATATTTATATATATATATATATATATATATATATAAATGTGTGTAACTATATATTTATTCAGTTTTTCTATTAATTTCAGTTATATTAATAACTAATATGTAAATGTTTATATGATTTATTTTAAAATACAGTTATAAAATAAAGTAATACTTTCTGTCTTTTAGTAGATATATTATAATGGAGACTTGCTTTGTTTAACAAACAAGTGGATCTACTTGTATTTGCATTGTAAATAGTGCTGAAACCTTATTCAATTTAATTGATTGCTAAAAAAAAAATGACATTAAATTTGTAGTAATCAACGCTTTGTTAATAAGTTATTGCAGCACTTCCTTGCTATATAACAGTTATTTGATTGGCTCATATTTATTTTATTAATCAATTGATTGCAGTGATAGATTAACCAATTATTAAAATAATTGATAGCTACAGCCCTAAATGTAAACCTTAAATAAAAGAGTGATTATTTTTTTATGTCATGTTACTCCCAAAATCATTCTGCATAAATCCAGAGAGTAGGGGTGGGCGATATGACCTAAAATTAATATCACGGTATTTTTTATCTTTTGAACGGTGACGGTATAATATCATGGTTTTACTTTAAATAGCAAAATAGTATACATCTCAAGGAAGAACGGACAAAAGAAAGTCTCACTTCTATCACTCTTTAAAAGTTTTGGTTTCGGTTTGTGTCATTTTAAATGCTCCGTCTTGTTATGAGCTGATCTTCATTTTTCTCTGTTTGTGGAATAAAGCGGCACCAATTTATGAGCAGACAGAGCAGGATTCTCATGATGACCACCAGCGCAATACCGCTCTTTGTTATGAGCCGTAGTTTCAGTGTAAACTTAGTAAAGGTGAGTTTCTTTGGCGATGATGTGTACAGTGTTAGATTTTATATTTAGCGGACATTTGCGCTGAACACGCGGTGAATGCAACGCATCGAGATTCGGGCACCTTCTCCGAAAACACTCGATTGATCTCAGCTGGCGGATCAACATTTACCTCATGTCATGATCGCTGTCATCTGCGCCATTATTATTATTATTATAACTTTAGGTGAGGTTTGCAAACCTGTGCACTTTTCACTCTTCAGCCGTTTGCATTTCCTGCGGTAAGAAAAGCTCCCTGTTATCTGACAGCGGGAAGCGTTGAGTGACTGACAGCTAATATGAACCAATACAGCGGCAGGGTATCAGGTAATCAAATCAGATTGCACTACAACCATTATATTCAGTCGCACAAATGCTCCCAAATATATTAAGAGGGCGCATAGATTAAATTTCGGGCGCTCATGCGACCAAAATGGTTGCAATTTCGAGCCCTGTAGTATAAGGACATGTATTCAGACCACAACTGAACGTTTAAAGAAAATCGAATGCCTTATTATTTAGAATTAGCTATTATTGATGTAAATGCAGCCGTTCAAGGCGCATAATTGATTTATTACGGTATTGACGGTATTAGAAAATCCATGTCGTGGCGCAATGTCACACCGGTGAGGACTATGACACCAGTGTACCACCCACCCCTACCAGAGAGTTATTTTTATTATTTATATATATATATATATATATATATATTTTTTTTTTTTTTTATTAATTAATTAATTTATTTTTAAATTTTAATATAATCTTTTTTTTTTTTAAACAAAATTCTGCATAGAAATGGCAAAAAAACATCCACAGATTTAGCCTGGCCCTGGTTACAACTCACGATTAAAGGAGGAATTGAAATCTTCATCGCTGTCAAAGTCCACTCTGGAGAATTCACAGCCTGGACAATCATTCTTGGAGGGGAATCCAGTCTGTTGAAGACAAGTGGAGAAACTAAACGACAATAATCACTGGAAACTGCTCTTTATGTCTGAGATTCACATCACTTACTTTCACAAGATTGATCCTCGTCGCTCTTAAATACTTGATGGCCATTTGGCAAACTACTGGATCCTTCGACAGTATTTCATGTCGGAATATGATTCCCCAGGTCATCTGCGTTGACGACCTCAGAAACTATTTTGAATGATGCACAAATTGGAATTCAATACCAACATTTTCCGCTTTAGTATACACAGTACACACATACACCGAGATTTCTGTAGCAGAAGTAAATACAGGGCAAAAAAAGCCTTTCTTACTTAAGAGTATTTGTCTTGTTTCTGGTCCAAATGTCTAAAAATGGACTAGACAATTTTCTAGACAAGTACTCTTGTTTTCAGTAAGCTTTTCCTTAAAACAAGCAAAATAAGCTGACAATGAGGAAAGTAAAATAAACTTAATTCAAAGCGAAAACAAGATTATTTTGCTTGTTTTAAGAAAAAAAAACTTACTTCATTATGACTTATAATTTCGAAAACAAGACAAAATTTGTTGCATGTCTAAAATGTTTCTTGATTTAAGAATTAGATAGATTTTAGATTAGATTCAAGAATTAGTAATTTGGACTAGAAACAAAACCCTGAAGAAAAGCATTTTTTGCAGTATATTATGGAGAACCAAACCTGCAAAAACAATCAATAAACAAATAACTAACATATACATACACATATATATACACATATATATATATATATATATATATATATATATATATATATATATATATATATATACACATACATACATACATACATACATACATACATACATACATACACACACACACACACACACACACACAAACAAGCAATATCACACGAGTAGCAGTGCGATATGGCTCGAGGCTGCAGGCAGGTTTTTACACTCATTTACACTAGCAACGACTTTGTAGCTGCCTGTCGCTCTGGATGGCAACCTACTGCAAACGCAGGTCTGTGTAGATCTACAGCACAGAGAACAACCAGCCTCTGAGCGAGCTGAGAGAGGATCACGTGAGCTCTACTGGTGCTCCTATTGGCTGTCGCTCTTTATTTGCATAATGTTGAACGGTCGCTGTTGATCGCATAGACGGAGGTCGCCGGAAGTCGCTTACTCTCCGTTGAAATGAATGCTTGCTTATTGCGTTGCTGCTGCTCTCTCATAGTGTGAATGAGGCTTCAGTGTCCCACCAGTGAAGATATACAGCCATATCGCACTGCTACAAATGTGATATTGCATATACACAACAGTTCGACGGCATAATCGTGTGTGTAAAAAAGAAAATCAAACACTGAGACTTAAAAATCCTTTAATACAAGGAACTACTTTCTTCCGTCATTTATTCACATCTGCAGCTGACGGTCAGAACAGCAGAAACAGTTGCTACTTCGCCAACATCACTTTAGAGCTAGAGTTCAGTGATTTTGCTCATATTTTAAGATTATAAGGCTGAACAGCATGAAATGCCATCAGTCTACAGAGATTTCCCAGTATTTCTCTGTTGCAATCGGGAAATCACAATAATTAACCCCCGAAAAAGCCAAAGCAAAGCAAACACTAGCAGATTACTGTGGTATTAATACAGCACTACAACATACAAAAGAGAGAGATCGACTTAGAATGTCACTAACCTGTTTTATAATGATTTGTTCAGCTGTAGTTTAAAACGTATGCTAAGAAAATGCTGTTTTTCTCCCCTAAAGACTTATTATGTGGTCTCTGTCGCCATCTTGTGGCGGAATGTCAACCGTCTTTGCTCTGTTCAGTATGACAGGCTGATAGCTGCTGACGTGCTGAATCTCCAAAATTATGAATATTTAAAATAGGCACTATCCTTTATAAATAAACTGCATAGTTGCAATCTAAACAACTACAACTAAGTCTCATAAGTGCATTATTTTGTCCAACAGCTGCAATATTTGTCAGACTGTAGAGTGTCCTCTGCTTGTTGCTGTATGTGGGCAGAGTAATACACAAAGGTAAAGAGGCCGGACGAGTGCTGTTACTGGCAGAATATTGCACTTCTATCAGCCTATCAGATTCAAGAAGCAGACAGAACTGTTATATGTATGCATGTATGTATATGTGTATACAGCCACTAATTCTTGCATAAATAAATATATTAATAGTGCAGGCAGATAAATTACAGTTAAATAAATTACACAAATGTTGGGGTAAATGCTAAACTGAAAGTTGAATGATCAACCAATGATGGCATAAAGACTGCCTTCTGATGATTGACATTAGCATGTCTTTCATTAGCACGTTGAGCTGAGAAAAAGTAAAAATGAATAAACATTTGTCAGTTTAGCATTTACTTACTCCCAAACATCGGTATCATTTTTAAATTATTAATCTGCCCACACTATTAATTATTTATACATTTATTTATGCAGGAATTTATGGATTTTTATACATATTTATTTATTTGTGTATTTATTTATTGTCGTATTTATGCAGGAATTTGTGTTTTTATTTATTTATTTATTTATTGTCGTATTTATGCAGGAATTTGCGTATTTATTTATTTATTGTCATATTTATGCAGGAATTTGCGTATTTATTTATTTATTTATTGTCGTATTTATGTAGGAATTTGTGTATTTATTTATTTATTGTCGTATTTATGCAGGAATTTGTGTATTTATTTATTTATTGTCATATTTATGCAGGAATTTGCGTATTTATTTATTTATTGTCGTATTTATGTAGGAATTTGTGTTTTTATTTATTTATTTATTGTCGTATTTATGCAGGAATTTGTGTATTTATTTATTTATTTATTTATTGTCGTATTTATGTAGGAATTTGTGTATTTATTTATTTATTGTCGTATTTATGCAGCAATTTGTGTATTTATTTATTTATTGTCATATTTATGCAGGAATTTG
Source organism: Danio aesculapii (assembly GCF_903798145.1). Lineage (NCBI taxonomy): Eukaryota > Metazoa > Chordata > Actinopteri > Cypriniformes > Danionidae > Danio > Danio aesculapii. The sequence continues at coordinate 50,832,067 of NC_079447.1, forward strand.
CGTATTTATTTATTTATTGTCGTATTTATGTAGGAATTTGTGTATTTATTTATTTATTTATTGTCGTATTTATGCAGGAATTTGTGTATTTATTTATTTATTTATTTATTGTCATATTTATGCAGGAATTTGCGTATTTATTTATTTATTTATTTATTTATTTATTGTCGTATTTATGCAGGAATTTGCGTATTTATTTATTTGTTTATTTATTTATTGTCGTATTTATGCAGGAATTTGTGTATTTATTTATTTATTTATTTATTTGCTGTTTTTGCATACATTCACAATACAAAAAAAAACACATAAAAGAATATGAAAAAGGAATAAACAGATTAAAAAAAAAATAATAATCTTAAAGGTTGATCATGGAGTCTCACCTGGCTGGGATGAGTTGTGAACGCTAGAAGAGCTTCTAAATATTTATTCAAGTTAACAGGAACTTGTGCTTCCACATCTGAACCCTAAAACAGAAACATAAAAACATTCTGCATTTCTCAGAAGATGGAAAGAGATCCGTGATGCATTTCAGCGATGCTCATGATGTTATCTCACCACTAGAGTGCAGACTTGACTGCCCAGAGCACAGAGAACCTGACAGAGTCTCTTCAGGAAAGTGTATCTCCTTTCATCGATGCCACCTGAGGATCTAAATTGTAAGATACACAGCTTAGGTAATTAAAAACAGAAAAAAAAACTAAGCTATATATAATGAAGCTTGGTGATTAAAGGGTGAACGTACTGATTGCACAGAGCTGCACCATCTGCTGACCTATAAAGTAAAACCAAATGCATTAAGCAGCCATTCGAACAGCATCCAGTCATTCTCACTATAACTCACTATTAATTTAACTCACCCAAAGCCCATTCAAGATGTAAGATTGCTTACACCAGGGGTGAGGCCAGAAATTTTAAAATGGTAGGACCTTGGTGGACCTCAGTGCCTACTCTTAAACTAAGTGTAGAATATTGACTTTCTTATATCAGACAATTCTGATAATATAGTTATTGCTTTAATGAGATGTGAGCTGATATGTTTGAGTAAATAAATATTATCTAGCCAGAGAAATATTAAGTAAAACATATGCAATTATACAAAGCACACTTGCTGAAAACAACAATTTGATAGAACAAAATTCATTGTCTGCCAGTAGAGGACGCTTATAGATTAATAATAAACAACCAAGAACACAGAGGAAGCTGATTAATATGACAAATGCAACCACGTAATCTACACATTAACGCTATGAAATCAGCTGAAGGATGACCTTGTTTATTTTTTTATATATATATATATATATATATATATATATATATATATATATATATATATATATAGATAGATAGATAGATAGATAGATAGATAGATAGATAGATAGATAGATAGATAGATAGATAGATAGATAGATAGATAGATAGATAGATAGATAGATAGATAGATAGATAGATAGATAGATAGATAGATAGATAGAGAAAGAGAGAGAGAGAGAGAGAGAGAGAGATAGATAGATAGATAGATAGATAGATAGATAGATAGATAGATAGATAGATAGATAGATAGATAGATAGACAGATAGACAGACAGATAGATAGATAGATAGATAGATAGAGAGATAGATAGAGAGATAGATAGAGAGATAGATAGATAGATAGATAGATAGATAGATAGATAGATAGAGAGATAGATAGAGAGATAGATAGATAGATAGAGAGATAGATAGAGAGATAGATAGATAGATAGATAGATAGATAGATAGATAGATAGATAGATAGATAGATAGATAGATAGATAGATAGATAGATAGATAGATAGATAGATAGATAGATAGATAGATAGATAGATAGATAGATAGATAGAAAAGTTTAGATACTTAAAAACTGCAAGATCAACATATGTTTTGCAAAAATGTTCATATACAAACGCTTGCCGAAACTGTATCAGGCTACAATAAAAACAGACTAAATAAAGGTTGTTTAATACTGAAAGCACCTTAAAGTGATTATAATAGCCTATTATCATACCTCGCACATGGCTCATTTTATTACTTATAATGTCCTTTCTTGACCAGCACTTCTAGTTTCGTTTTTAGAGCCACTGCTTCAGTCAAATTGAGCCAAATAAAGAATAAAAATAAGTGCTCCTCAGTGCAGAGCAACGGTTGGACATTTCCATTACCGTGCAGTGGAGGGGAACTTTAATATTTATTGACAAACAATGACTAAAAGGACACTGTTAATCATCAATATTAAATGTCATTCCTAATTCGCCCAAGATTAATTACAAGCTTTCTTTTTAAGATTTTACATCATAAAAAATATTCTTGTCTGGGTTGCCAAGCCTTCATTTTGAGTCGGCCAGTGCTGCCCTGGCTGTTATGTCGCCACTGGTTTACACACAGATACAAAAACTCCATTTTTTACTCATTTCAGATTGTCTATACACATGAAAACCCCAAAATCTGCACAAGATTGGCTTTTCTTCCACATCTGTTCTCTCCCCAAAATAAAAAAGTCAAGCAACGATAAGACGTGGTGATATAACAAGGTCTTATAAATAAAGATTGTTACATTTCAGAAAGAAATATTACATTTCATTGCACAGACCAATTGTTTTGACTACATCACAATATATTGTCAGGTGGCACGGGTGTTGATTTTGTGTTGTCTGGATCTGCATTCTTTGAGTCTTAAAGTGGCAGAGACAGTTTAATGGATCACCCCGTAGCATTTCAGCTCAAGTTTCTTGTACAGAATATACCTAAGAAAGCATTTAGGAGGGTAGGTCCCGCCACAACTTTTCCCGTCATCATTATATTTTACAGGGAAGCCAAAATGCCTTCATACACGTGATTTGAATGACGCGAGAGATGATCTCTCTACAATGGTTATAAATGTTGGATTAACCTTCCAGTTAAAAAAACGTATTAATCGGCGGGTCACGTGCGTGATCCGTTACACCTTCAATTCCCAAGCACTGCGCCTTGCATTTTTAGACGAAGGTGTTTACTCACTGTGCAGCAGACAAGATGTAGTTCATGGCAACTTCATCAAAGAGCAACATAAATGGTTTCCTCTCCTCTAACTTGCCCTGTTGAAGAACAGAGTTCCTGATCAAAAACACCTCACATTGCCATTCAAACAAACCTAAATATCTTGGCAATAAAGAGCACTAGTTTTATCATCACACACATGATCGGTCCCTTACTTGTAAACACTCAATTTCTACCATTAGAGTTATGGAAAAGCCCTATTCAGGTGGTACCTGTTTCCCAGGGGAATGTAAAGGATTTTCACACTTTACAGGGAGAGACTGGTGAAATTATAACCCCTAATAAATCTAAATAACTTGTGTTTTTTTTCTCATGACCACAAAATAATCCTCTGCCAAAGTGTTTTTTGACAAACACAGAGGTCGTGTGGTGATATTCAGAGTGTATTTCAGGCTTCTTACATCTTTTTCAGTCAAATTGAAGCACTTTTCAAACACTTTGCAGATCAAACTTTCCCAGCACTTTACAAGTATGGAAAATTACATATTTACATATACAAACTTCATTATATCAGATGCTAGTCATTATAGTATTCTGCAGAATTGCATAGTAAGGTATTACATGGAACAATTTTGATAGCATGTTTGCCCCAAGCCCAGCATTACATTGTTGAATGTAAGTCTACAGTAGGAAATGTGTTGAACAGAACCCCAAAATGCAAAAAGGGTTAATAAAGGAGGACATTGATTTGGATGGATGGATGGATGGATAGATTGGAGTGATTGTACATGTCAAATGTTGGAAGGTAGAGAGATGGATGGGTCTTGTCGAATATTGAGAAAAAGGGAGGGAGGGATGGATGCAGGGAGGGGTCATACATGTCGATTGTTGAGAAAGGGAGAGAAAGAGAGGAAAGGAGGGATGGATGGATGGAGGGAAGGATGGATCGTACATGTCAAATGTTAAGAAAGAGTGAAAAAGAGAGGGATGGATGATTGAGGGAGGGAGGGATTAATGGGTGGAGGGAGGAAGGTTGATTGTTGAGAGCGAGAGAAAGAGAGAGGGAGGGAAGGAGTGATGGAGGGAGGGATTAATGGATGGAGGGAGATTGTTGAGAGGGAGAGAAAGAGAGAGGGATTGAGGGAGGGAGGGATTAAAAGATGGAGGGAGGGAGGTCGATTGTTGAGAGGGAGAGAAAGAGAGGGATGTATGGATTGAGGGAGGGAGGGATTAATGGATTGAGGGAGGGAGGTTGATTGTTGAGAGGGAGAGAAAGAGAGAGGGAGGGAAGGAGTGATGGTGGGAGGGATTAATGGATGGAGGGAGGGAGGTCGATTGTTGAGAGGGAGAGAAAGAGGGAGGGAAGGAGTGATGGATGGATGGATGATGCATGTCAAATGTTAAAAAAGGAAGAGAAAGAGAGGGATGGATGATTGAGGGAGGGATTAATGGATGGAGGGAGGGAGGTCGATTGTTGAGAGGGAGAGAAAGAGAGAGGGAGGGAAGGAGTGATGGATGGAGGGATTAATGGATGGAGGGAGGGAGGTCGATTGTTGAGAGGGAGAGAAAGAGAGGGAGGGAAGGAGTGATGGAGGGAGGGATTAATGGATGGAGGGAGGGAGGTTGATGGTTGAGAGGGAGAGAAAGAGAGAGGGAGGGAAGCAGTGATAGAGGGAGGGATTAATGGATGGATGGAGGGAGGTCGATTGTTGAGAGGGAGAGAAAGAGAGAGGGAGGGAAGGAGTGATGGAGGGAGATTGTTGAGAGGGAGAGAAAGAGAGAGGGATTAATGGATGTAGGGAGGGATTAATGGATGGAGGGAGGGAGGTCGATTGTTGAGAGGGAGAGAAAGAGAGGGAGGGAAGGAGTGATGGATGGATGATGCATGTCAAATGTTGAAAAAGAAGAGAAAGAAAGAGGGATGGATGGATGGATGTAACTGTGACAGTCACTTACTTTCCTACTAATCGCAATTAGCAGACACTCTGCGGCCTCCAGCTGCAGCTCAGGTTCACTCAACAACAGGCACAAGATCTCCAGAAGACGGCAGTTTTGACTGGTGATGTGGCTCAGAGAAACCCAGTCGATGTAGCCTGCTAGAGTGTTGAGAGTAGCCACACCAACACGCAAGTGAGCTTTCATCTAGCGATAAAAGACAAAAACAACTGCTAAGTTTATCTGGTATACAAGCTGGTAGATGGATGGCAAATGCTGAACCATGTTGACCTGGAAAGTTAGGTTAATTAGGCAAGTTAATGGCCAAGAGTGGTTAATCTTAAAGGAGCAAATAATACTGACCTTAACGCTTTTAACATTCTTTGTAAACCAATGTATTTATTCCAGTCACACTAAAAGACATTCTCCAGAAACAAGAATAATAAATGCCAAGAGAAAGATGCCTTGCTCTGTTAAACATCACTTGAGATACATATTTAAATTTCACATGAAGGGTTAATAACTGTTCAAGTCTTCAACTGTACATTTGGTTGATTAATATTAGGCAGTGCACAAATGTGTAACAATACTAGAGGTGTGAACCTACACTGGTCCCACGGTTCGGTTTGGTTATGATTATCATGCCATCATTTCGGTTCAATTCGATATCTCGGAGGATCGACGATGCTTTCCATAAATAATTTGATAGTTTACTTCACAGCACAAGAATTCTTGTATTAAAATGCATCATTTATTAATATATTTATATGTTAAGGCCTATTTGTAATACGATTTCGTCCTTTAATACAAGCAGACATATGAATGAACTGTAACTTTAATTTTACCTGCTCAAAAAAAACACTCTTTATATATATATATATATACACACATACACACACATACATATACACACATATATATATATATATATATATATATATATATATATATATATATATATATATACATATATACATATATACATATATATATATATATACACACACACACACACACACATATAATACATATCTATCTATCTATCTATCTATATATATATATATATATATATATATATATATATATATATATATATATATATATATATATATATATATATATATATATATATATATATATATATATATATACATATACATACACATACATACATACATATACACACACACACACACACACACACACATATATATATATATAAATCAAAACTCAAGTACATGCACAGAACAACATGAGCATTTACAGCAAATAAACTAATGTAAACATTACCCTGCTTGCTTTTTGAGCGAGTTTTTAAATGCCTATGATTGGTCACGCGCTCAACAGAAAAGCCTGCGATTGGCTCTAACGGTCAGCGTGGCTCTGGCGTTGTTCAGCAAACACTGACACGGACCTCACGAACACGCCAGCAGGTCAAATGGGCCACAGAGAGTGAGAAAGAGTTTACAGCGCTCATTTTTTTTTCCTAGCTGGGTTCTGATGTACTTCCCCGTCAGTGAAAGACTGTCCAGCAAACTTACAAGCTGTGGATTGTGCACAGTTATCAGCTTTTTAAGTAGTTGGATCGTTTTAATTACTCGCGGTCAGCTCCTTCACCATAGTAAGCTACCGCATGACGTCAGTATGTAATAACCGGTTATGATTATTACTGAAACACTACCGAATTGTTCGCGTCTGCATCGCAGTGCATCGAAGAAATGATTTATTTTGACACACCTAAACTATACTCTAATAAAGACAACAAACATTTAAAATGTAATCAAAGCGTTTTAGATTACAACACAAATAATACTGATAAATCCCAGCACTCACCTTTAAATCAAGACCAGCAACACATTTCTAAAAATAAAAAAAGGACAAAAATATTCAGATCACATGTCTTTACTCTCTTTTCTTTATCTATGTCAAGCTGCTTTAATCTACATTGTAAAACATGCTATAGAAATAAACTGAAGTGAAACTGAATGAAGGCGATTCTGATTCATGCACCAAACTGTAGAGGACAAATAACACTAGCTTAATAAATGTGGTGATGAAAGTCTGGAGAACAAACCATCTTGCTGTACTCGTTGACGTGAAGCTGCAGTATCCCCAGCAGGAAAGTGAAGATGCTTTCCATTTTCTGTGTGAGCGTCTGCTGGATGTCCCGCCGTCTCTGAGCGGGCAACGTCTGAAACGTGATCACATCCTCGGCCAACCGCAGCAGAACCAACATTACAAGCTCTGTCTGAGCATCCTGAAGAGAAGTTAGATTAGATTAGATTCAACTGTATTGTCATTGCACATGTACACATAGAAGGCAACGTAATGCAGTTTAGGTCTAACCAGGAGTGCAATAACAGCAAGTGCAGGATATAGGGATGTACACTTATAGAAAACATATGTAAAAAAAACTACTTTACAGATGGATGTGCTATAAACATAATACACAAGTTGTATTAACTGGAATTAGAGATTTACAAATAGATAGACATGCTGTACAGGTTGCTATTAATAATATGCTATTATGCTATTAATAAATGCTTTTTAAGACCCTGCAGACACCCTGTGTGGTTTTTGCGAAACTCTTGCGTACCCCAAGAGCAGTGAGGGCCTCCATCTCCTTCAGCATGTCGGGCCACTGTTGTGGCCACTCTCTTTTGATCATCTCCACCACGATGCGGGACAGGGCGTCCTTAACATGACATTCCTCTTGAAGAATCGGATGTGTACCCTAAAACAGCACATTAAGCCATCGTGTAAATACACAATCTTCATCAACCATTGAACAAAATGATACAGAGGCCTGCAGAATATATCGAATATCAGTGTTGAATAAGTTACTTCAAATAAGTAATTAATTAAATCATTACAGATTTTAATTACTGTTTGAAAAATAACTTTGTAACTCAATAAGTAATTTAATTTAATCGACTCAACGCATGAATGCACTACATATAAATTGACAAATATTGAGATAAATTTCTGACTGATTTCATTGTTTCTCAAGCATGTTCAATTTACTTGATCAATTAATTACTCTAATTATTGATTGATTGATCAAGAACTGATGTACAGTATTTACACAGGTACACTAGAAGTAACTGTAATTAAATTACCAGAAAATTAAAACTAACTCCTTTACTTTTCTGCTGAAATGTAATCTAATTACATTTTGTAACTAATTACACCCAACACTGAATATTGTTAAATCACAAATATTGTTATGGCAATATCAGTATAAGCCAGGGGTTCTCAGGCATGGAGGTCCAGCGTCCTGCAGATTTGAGGTCCAACTTCCCTCAACACACCTGCAAGGATGTTTCAAGAAAGCCTAATAAGAGCTTGACTAGCTAGCCCAGGTGTGTCTGATTGGGGTTGGAGCTAAAACCTGCAGGACACTGGACCTCCAGGACCGAGATTGAGAACCCTTGCATATGCAATATAAACGATTACAGAGAAATGCAACAAATTAAATTAATTTTATGTGTCAAGCATTTATGTGCTGCATGCATAGGTTGTTTACACAAATATGACCAATGTGATGGGGCCAGCAAAAATGACACATTTTACCTTTTCCCAAACAGGGAAAACCACCAACAATAAAGAATGTATGCAGGAATATATTGCTTCATGACATTGCAATCCAAAAATGTGGTTATAATGGAAGTCAATGGGGTAAAAACAGCCACTAACATAATGAAAGGGTAATAAATTTGCCCAGAGTGTATTGTTCCAAATGTCAAAGCATTTTCCTAAAATATGTGTCAAAATAAGACTTGTCACCACTAATCATTTTATTTGCTGAAACACAGAGAAATTTGTGGCCAAATTAATCCTCAAAATCCCCCTGGAATGAATAAAAACATCCCCAACAGCACACAAGGGTTAATTAGCTCAGAAAAATATTTAATAGCAGTTTATATTAGTATAATCATTATACAATTATTTCATGAACTGCTGATTAAATAGCATTGTTTTGACATTAGATATGTCTTAAAGGGCACATAGTTTACCTCTTTTTCATGATTTAATAATAATATTATGGTTGTTCTGAGTGTGCCAGTTTAGGTTTAGTTTAAAACACAATTCAGATTGTTTTATTATAATGTGTTAAAAAGTGTCATGTTGGGGGCGTGTCCACAGCTCGCTGATTTAGGGGTGTGTTGCTTCACATGTAGATTAGTTTCGGCTTCCCGCCCAACGTAACGAGGAGGCGGAGCCATGAGCTCACCCGCTCTGTGTTTGGGCAGACTGAGAGAAGGAGCAGGAGTGAGAGGATCAGAAATCAGTCGTACATGTACGACTCTGACACAGACCAAGCAGAGAGTACAAAATCATTTGTCTCTTTGTACAGTTTTACAGCCAACTTTGTGCTAGTTTCAAGTACACGGCACACCAGACACTCTCTGTGGCGCGGCTGAAACATGAAGTGTCCCGAATCGTCGCGCTGTTGTGTGTACCCTGATAGAAACCTATGTTTAGAATTCTAAAACGCATGGCACATCGTCAGGTACAGCAGCACCTAGTTAAGATCACAGGGAGCTTCTGTGATCGCGAGAAATGCAAACGGCTGAAGTATAAGGTAGACTCAATGAGAAGTACACATGTTTGCAAACCTACCTAAAGATACAACCAATAATTCCGATTAGAGCGATAATGTGGAGAATATTGATCTTGTGTTGAGCCCAATGAGCCTTGCATCTAAAAATAGAGCTAGCGTGTTCCTTTAGTGATATATCACGCTGAAAATGGCGGACGTGAATCAACAAACTGAGGATATGATGACGCGCCTGTCAATCAATATTGGTGGGCGGGGGGACCGCTCTCCTACGTAAAGTTGCGGTCGGTTTGAAAACAGCTCCAATTGGTCCACTGTTTTAATGTTGTTAAATTGAAAAAAAAAGCACTGGGTGTGCTTATATCACCCCAATATGACAGTCTATACACCATACATGCACATATGTCTGTCCAAACAGCTTGAAAAGTAGATTTTTTACCATAGATGCCCTTTAACTCTAATATGTACACATAATGTCACAACAATATTGTATATTCTCCCAGTATTTAGCAGAGATGCTTACATTTGACAACATGCCCATGGTGCAGTTCTTCAGCTGGAGCTTCTCTTGCGGTGCCATGTTATTCCAGCGAAACCTGCTCACACAGGAATAAGTTCAGTTTAGTGCTCATCTTCACTTTCTTGCACACACCAAACGATTTATGACACTCACTTGACCACATGCTCCAGTATCTGCAGTCCAAAGTGTCTTATCACTGCAGTCTGGGATTTCTCTGCTAGCTGAATACCACATTCAACACAGAAGGGACTTTTCTCCTTGAAATCTTCTATAAACTGCGAAAACAAAGAAAGATTTATTAGCATTAAATGTACTTGTCATGGCAGCGCAGTGGGTAGCGCTGTTGCCTAATAGCAAGAAGGTCGCTGGTTCGAGTAAATCTTTCAGTTGGCATTTCTGTGTGGAGTTTGCATGTTCTCCCCGTTTTTTGGTGGATTTCCCCTACATGTTCGTATTTCCCCCACAAGTCCAAAGACATGTGGTATAGGTGAATTGGGTAAGCTAAAATTGCCTATAGTGTATGTGTGTGAATGAGGGTGTATGGGTGTTCCCCAGTGATGGGTTGTAGCTGGAAGGGCATCTGCTGTGTGAAACATATTCTGGATAAGTTGGCGGTTCATTCTGATGTGGCGACCCCAGATTAATAAAGGAACTAAGCCGAAAAGAAAATGAATGAATGAATGAATGAATGAATGAATGAATGAATGAATAAATGAATGAATGTACTTGTCATTTCAAAATAAAATGCATCTCACAGAGTTAAAATTGCAAACTTACAATTTTTTTCACAATGGAATATTAAAATATGTAATAGTATGAACATTTCATATCATGATTATAGTGACCAAAACATTTATATAACATTATCATGGTTTTGTTTAAAATACCTGAAAATGTTAAACAATTTGTGTCCCACCCCCTATTTCAACCATGTTTTGTATCTGAAAATGCAATAAGTAAACTAAAATGGATGACAAACAATGCAAACATTTTTGGATTGGTTTACTTGTGCTTTGTGCTATTCATGTAGCTTGCATAGTTTTTATTTTTGGTATTTTTACAGGTAATTCAAGGTATTGTTTGTTAAACCTGCATTTCACCGGTTAAATCTACTTCACAGGTATCCATGTTTACATTGTTTTTCATAAGCTGCGTTACAAAACCCTAAAAGAGTTGCAAAAAGGCTAAAAAAAATATCTAATATCTAAAACTGATATTGTGATTTGATTTGCGTGATTTTAATTAGTAAAGTTAATATTTAGCTCAGTATTCTCAATAGTGTGCAGGCGGACTATAAACATGCATATATAAAGTTTTTTTTATTAACTGTCTATATAAACATGCATTTACATAAAAGATAATTGCAACGTTATATACACACGCATTATATATATATATATATATATATATATATATATATATATATATATATATATATATATATATATATATATATATATATATAACCATGCATTTAGTCTTTAACCAAAATAATTTCTCCCTCTTCCACCATACATGTTCTCTGATTGGTGCTTAATTATATGAGGGTGGGGTCAACCTTTCACTTACCAATAGCAAGCCAGAACCATCCAATCAGTTCTAAAAATTCAAAATAAGTAAAAATAAAAGCCTCACTCTCCACTTATTTCACTCCAATTTAAAAAGCTACAGCTAGGCATGCAACAGTACACAAAGCCCATAATATATCTCAAATATGTGCTAATGCTTAGTGCATTGGACAATAGCAATTATATCTTATTACTGTTTATTGCATTAAAAACTGTTTGACTAATATCGCAGCGGCCATATGTTAGTCATATAATTTCTAGTCAAAACAAACAGATGATAATAATCAAAAAGCACAATAAAAACCATCAACAAATTTGAATTGTGAATTATGAATTATGTTTGGCTACTTGAAAATGTTTGAGATTTATTTTATAATATAGCAGCCTCCCTGTAAACAAACATCATTTAGCAAAGTTATCAAGTCAGCTCGACAGGCTCTGCAATAACTCTGTTGTTGTTCATCTGCATTCTCATCACATACCTGTTATTCACTCGAGTAAACATGTGCAACCTACAAAAACCCCTGCATTCATCTAGTCACAACCCTCATATGCTATATCTGATATGCTGCAGCTGATGCATACCTGGAGATATCACGTCAACTATGTATTGTGCTTTTTGACGGATATTTTATGAGAATAACATTGCAAAACCATCATTTACATGAATTAAAATGCTGTACGACTGCAGTTTGCTATTGAATGAACATGAATGAAATAGAGTCACGATTTCCAATACTTTTCACAGTTACCGCTGTAATATGAATGTCTAAACCAACACGTTAATGATAACTTAGTGTTTTAATGCTATATGGTACTAGATGATACTGTTAATTCACCTTAAGGGCCTCCAGTCGGTATGTTTGGCTGGATTCTGCCTCCATCATCACATTCACAGCCTTTATAAGCTCCTCGCACAGCGCACGCAACTGTTCGCCCATGGTTTCAATCACGTCCGGCTGCTGGAATGTAAAACACCGGTGGGTTTGTAAATTATACTTCACGCTTCGCTACTAGTTCAGCGTACATGAGAGAGCAGTACACAAAACGTGGTAGGTCTCCGTGCCGTCGGAGGACCGCCTTTAGCAAGATGGCGGACGCTGCGTCACTTCTGGGGATTGTAGTTTTAAGGCGACGGTCGATAATGAGTACGAACAACCGAAAAGAAAATTATTTTATGCGTTGAACTTGGTGTTGCTGCTTGCAAAACTTCACATCCATAAGTTCAATTTTTCAAAATGTTTGTTGTTTTTAAGAATTAATTAAAACAATAAAGGGACTATGCTCTTTGACCAAAAATATGTGGCTCTCCGGCTGTTTCCCTTCACAAATATTTTACAGCTTAAAACAATTATAATCACCACTAGAAATCAGTTTTCTTTTAAAAATACAATTACAATTGTCTTTTTATTGTTTTTTTTACTGCAAAATTAATAAAAACTACCATAAAAATGTTTCAACCATTGCATGTGTGTTGTACTGTGGATGAACTTAATTCGCGACACCAATAAAGGGCAAATAACTAGCATTTCTAACTATGCGTGCATGTCAATACCACAGAAACATAAGTTGTTTGCTCTTTATTTTCTAAATAATAGTAAAATAGAATTTTTGTTCTTTTAAACTAGCCACAATTAAAACGTTGCTGCATGGGCTACTTTATTTTGAATTATTTGAAGTAACTGTGTTATTTTAATAATAATAAAATGTTTGTTTATTTTACACTGGGCTGCTTTTCTGAAAAAAAGAAGAGTTTATTTACCAGTATTTAAATAAATTGTCCTTTCATCATTTATGGACTTAATTAACATGTGATGCTTCATATTTGTTTATTTTTGAGTTGTGCATGGACATAAATAAAGGTTTTGTTTAAATCTTTATTATTTATCATAGTAGTAACGTATTTACAGTTGAGGTCAGAATTATTCGCCCCCCTTGATTTTTTTTTTTCTTTTCTAAATATTTCCCAAATGATGTTTAAGAGAGCAAGGAAATTTTCACAGTATGTCTGATAATATTTTTTCTTCTGGAGAAAGTCTTATTTGTTTTATTTCAGCTAGAATAAAAGCAGTTTTTATTTTTAAAGCCATTTTAAGGACAATATTATCAGCCCCTTTAAGCTATATATTTTAGCCCCCATACAGCTAAAAATTACATTTAAAGGCTTAACTATAGGTTAATTAGGTTAACTAGGCAGGTTACACTAAATCCAAGGAATCATCTTTGAATCATTTTTTTCACTCAATTTTTTTTACATTAAGTGGTTGTAAACAATTTATTTGGGCTGAATTTAAACAAATTAAGTTGAACATTATTAAATTTAAATTGGACGTTTAAATTCAACGCAAATAAATTGTTTGCAACAGTTTTGCATGCAATACTTTTTTCAGTGTAGGGTAATTAGGCAAGTTATTGTATAATGATGGTTTATTCTAGACTATTAAAAAATATAGCTTATAGGGGCTAATCATTTTGACCTTAAAACGGTGTTTAAAAAATTAAGAACTGCTTTTCTTCTACCCAGGGGCGTCGCTAGACCGGCACGTGCTCCAGTAAAAATCTCCAGTGCCCCAGTAAATGCATTGAGATAATTTACTTTATATGCAAGTGTATTTATTAAGAGTGGTAATTCCGAAATAAAGACGTTATTCTCTATGTGCAACCGAACCAACGCTGGTGAAAGCAATGTGTTTAATCAAAAAGCAAACTGACGCATCTCTGTGTGCATAGAGAACCCGCGCGCCTCTCGCACGCGCTGCTCTTCTGCCGGTGCGAGTCCCGGTACACTGAAAAAAGTGTTGCATGCAAAACTGTTGCAAACAATTTATTTGTGTTGAGTTTAAACAAACAAATTAAATTGAGCAATGTTCAACTTAATTTGTTTGTTTAAATTCAGCTCAAATAAATTGTTTACAACCACTTAACGTAAAAAAATTGAGTAAATCCAAGGAATCATCTTTGAATAATTTTTTTCAGTGTAGTTAACATGCGCCAAAGAAAAGCAGGCTACTTGCTTGTCACGCGCCTCTCATGCGTTGTAAAAGTGGCGTAACAGCCTTTTTTGTTTTGCAAGTCAACAAAACTAAAGTTTAAACATGATGCTGATCTTACTAAGCACGCCTCTGGATAGATTTTTTTTTGTATGAAGCAAAAATGAGGGATGAGGAGTCAGAGAGGTAAGACTTAATAGACCTGATTCTCTGCCATGTGTCAAGTCTAAGACAACAGATAATTCTATAAAACATCTTTTTTTGTATTTTATTGAATTGTGTATAGAATTTCCTTCAAATGAAATTAATATTCATGCAAAAGATTTCTTAAATGATCTTAGCATTACTCTAGTTGCGTCTAAACATTGTTTTCCAGTTACATTTAAGATTATTTAGAATAATAATTGTATAATAACAAGAATACTTTTAGTTATAATAAATGTTTATTTAATAAAACATTTTTTTTCTGTGTGTGTGTGTGGGGGGGGGGGGGGGTGCCCCTAGTAGAGCTTTATGTCAAGCAACGCCCCTGATTCTAGCCGAAATAAAACAAATCATTAGGCAAATCCTGCTCCTGATCAGGTACACAAAGGAAAGCTGTATAATTATTGCTAATCCTCCAACACAAAAATATATGAACGCTGGTGTGGACACATTTCAAAAAGCCTCCACCCGTACGCCAGGGGCGTGCGAGCTTCGGGAGGATAGTGTGGGGGGTAGGGCCACCTGTCTTCCGGCCAGACACGTATGATGGTCTGGGGGACGCCGGTGGCCCAGCCTATCATACCAGGTTTCTCCCACACATCCATTTAACGAAGGCAAACCAATATATCACGTTTATGAGAGATGCTTGTTCTCGACGGTGGGGCATTTTTTTTAAACTGCTGCTAAACCCAATTAAAATAGAATAAACACAAGTTTACAAACAACATGGGGCTGTTTTCATTGTTTAGATATGTGTTCATTAGCATTTATAAACGTTTAATTAGCAGTTGATTGCAGTTCCCACAATGCATTGCGGTGATTAAAACACAAAGTCTTTTTCTGCGTTCCAGACAAATCTGAATCAGGATTTTCTCTACTTTCTAGATGTAAATGATGTCTAGAAGGCCGATCAACGCATTCATTTCGGAGCTGGTACTCTGCGGTCGCAGGTAAAAGATTTGACCCTTCGTTGGCCGTTTGATTGACAGGTGATCCGGCCAATCACAACGCACATGCTTTTGCCCATCGCCGAGGACTGCTCCTCGAGTGAAGATCTGTAAAGTCGCTAATATTCTTCTGGTGAAATGTCGAGATGACTATTTACAATTTCATTTTACAGTATTGATAATGTTATTTAATTAAGATATTATACTAAAGCATTCATTTAGGTGTTGATGAGGGCGTGACTAGAGGCTTATTGGAAATGAAGTGCCTGAGGAACAGGCAGGGTTATGCTCTATAAATCCACATTTACTTATCAGTTGTGACTGGGTAAGATTAAGTGGCACTTAACACGAGTACACACAAAAACAATAACTAAATAAATGCCCTGTTTGGGTCAAATGCAAACAAATCCTTAAAGCGGTCTGAGGTAAATCTTGAGATGATTCTGTGCTTTCAGTTTAATGTTACTTATTTGACATGTAACGGCCGAACTCGACAAACACTTTAACAATCACCTTCAATGATTTACTGAACTGCAGTATGGTCTTAGTTCAGTCTTAACACGTGCTTTTCGCTATCTGTGATACTCAAGCGAGCCAGATTATGATCATAATTAAGCTTTTAATTCGACAGGGTCTGATAAAATCTACTTTTACATGGTATAGAATATATCTAGAGCTAGATCTATTGGAACTTGTGTTTGCACTTATTTTAATGGAGCACTAATAAAGTATGCTAATTGCACTGTGTAAATAGCTGCTGCCAGATTCTATTTTCGAATACTATTTAGAACAGATAGTATGTGAATTGGGGCGCAGCGGAGGTCTTTTAAATTGACACGGAATATAGAAAAATGGCGCAAGTGTAACGGTTACACACCTCCATCAAGCACATGTTTACATTGGAAACCAACAGAAAAGTAGAGCATTGGAAAGGAAAAAAAGCGTTACTAAATAAACAATGCACTGTAGGTACGGAAAGTATGCAGACCCCCTTACATTTTTCACTCTGTTATATTGCAACCATTTGATGAAATCATTTAAGTTTCCTCATTAATGTACACACAACACCCCATATTCACAGCTTAAATAACAAAATAGTGGCTTCACAACAACTCTATGACTGTTCTTGAATGGCCCAGCCAAAGCCCTGAACTAAACCCAATTGAGTATTTATGAAGAGACCTAAAAATGGCTGTCCACCAACGCCTACCACCCAACCTGATAGAACTGGAGAGGATCTGCAAGGAAGAATGGCAGAGGATCCCCAAATCCAGGTGTGAAAAACTTGTTGCATCTTTCCTAAAATTACTCCGATCAAAGGGTGCTTCTACTAAACACAGAGCAAAGGGTCTGAATACTTAGGATCATGTGATTTTTCAGTTTTCCTTTTTAATAAATTTGCAAAAATGTTTTTCTGTCAATATGGGGTACTGTGTGTACATTAATAAGGAAAAAATGAACTTAGATGCTCAATTGGGTTTAAGTCAGGGATCTGGCTGGGACATTCAAGAACAGTCACAAACTTAAATGATTTCAGCAAATGGTTGCATTATAAGAGGGTGAAAAATGTAGGGGGTCTGAATAATTTCTGTATCCACTGTAAATCATAGAGCAGCAGGTTTATTTATATGCTAAGACTTTCTACGAAATCGGTGCATTCATAAAACAATTCTACAAATCACAAATTATAGATTATGTGATGTCTATGACCTGATTCTGGTGGTCGAGAGTCATTTTTATTTCCTCCCTAACTCTGTAGCTGCGTCTCAAATGGCACACTATGCACCATGTACTTATGCACTTACTCACTCAACAGCATCGTATATGTATGTAGTGTTGTCCCAAATGGAGCACTAATGTTTTTTTACTGAGCGGAAATTCAAACCGTTTCCCTGATGACGTTTAACGGTTGCCAAATCAGCGAAATAAATGACTAACCTATCAAATAATACCTGCCATGAGTATAACCGCATTCACCATCGGGAGATGCTATAATCACTCTCGTAGGAAAGTTTTTCTCTCACCATCCAAAATAAATAAAGTTATCCAACATGTGCGCCCGATAGCTCCGCCCCTTCCGCTACGTGAGCAAAGCGGCGATCGTTGAGTGCGTGAAGTGTCCATCATTCCACACTTCATTTTATCGGCTGAATGAGTGCATCATCCGGGTAATTAAAGTGCACCTATTATTTGTAAATTTTTCAGTGTGAACGCACTACTTACACTATTTATACTACAAAATGGCGTAGAATAGTGCATAAGTATGTGATTTGGGACATTGCCTGTATCTCTCCTCTGTGATCATTCAATGTTGCAAACCTGTAACCATTGCCTTGCATAGTATTTCCTTTACCTACTATGGAAGTCTAGGGATACAGCTAACGGATTTGCATATAATAAAATTTGCATATGCATATAAAAATAACAACAAAACTTTGAATAGATGAAATCACAATGACCGGTACAGGTTATATTTATTATTTAACGTATATACATATATATCAACACATTGAGCATGAACATCAGTTTCTCCTGTTTAAATAGGAACGTTTAAATGATAATTTCATGACAAATCACAAGGCGGAGCATTCAAATAAGCATAAATCAACCGGTCATTCAAGAGACTTGCACAGACACAAAGATGACACCACAAAATATCAAATATATGTATAATCACATCTAAATATAACAGGACAATGTGCAAATACAATAACTTTCTGGAGATGTAAAGCAACGTGGAAATAAAAAAATGGCATTTTACAATCAAAACTTAAAGAAACCAACCCAAAATGTGTGTTTATATCACAACAACTGCATGAACAAGTGCAATTCAACAACAAAACTGGAGGCAAACATGAGGCAAATTCACATCTCTTTTATATTACAGAAGTCTCTAAATACAGCTACAGACCAGTCATCATTAATTTCTCACGTTATACCACAGGGAATTATATTATGAGGAAGAGTGGATGAATCATGAATTTTCTCTTGTTGTTTTCTGAGAGAAACAGAATTTGATATCCAACAAAATGCAGTCATTTTTATATTTTAACAAGCTAAGCTATAAAGCCGCCATCATGATACCTCACAGTGAAACCTTTAAAGAATTTGTCTGGATGATACTTCACCACTACCTCAAATTAAATGATATTGTGCTTAAATAAAAGGATTTTACTACACTGTAAAAAAAAAATAAATCCGTAATTTTGCATTTCATTTGCGGCAACTGGGGTAAAAAAAAACATAAAATAACGTCCGTTAAATTACAGAAATATATCATAATATAACAGACATTAAATGACAGAAATGTACTCAAATTTCTAGTAAACTTCTGTAATTCAGCCTCTGTTATTTTACAGTAAATTTCTGTATTTTAATGCTCGTTGTTTTACCCCATCTGCTGTAAAGTTCGGATTTTTTACAGTGTAGGGTTGTCACGATACTGGAATTCGGTACTAATCGATACTTATATTTTAGAAGCGTCCATTTCCTGCGAACATTGGAGCGCTGTTGAGAAAATGCTTAAGCAGCGCTGATTGTCCATTGTGTTCACATGCTCAACAGAAATGACTGTGATTGGCCGTGAAGGTCATCAGTTCACCAAACTCACCTCTGTTTACTGAGTGTAAACACAGATACCGGGACACTGGAGCATTTCAAAGTCAGGTCGATCAGCTGGTTTGTCTATAAACTGACATGTGAGCGATGCGCTGATGAATCGTGGCTTTAAAACGCTCCAATGTCCCTGTATCTGTGTTTACGCTCAGTAAACAGCGGTGAGTTTGGTGAACTGATGACCTTCACAGCCAATCACAGTCATTTCTGTTGAGCACATGAACACAATGATAAAATCAGCAGTGTTTAAGAACACGCTCAAATCTTCACGGGAAATGGATGTCTTTAAAATTTCAGTATCGATTAGTACTGAATTCCAGTATCGTGACAATACTAGATTTTACTATAGTAAAACCACAAAGTAAATGTAAATTAAAGTGTATGCAGATATTGATTAATGCTGAGGATTACACCACTGATTTATCCGTACTACACTAAAAAGTGCATCAATGTAGGGAGAATCACTTTTGAGGATAATTACACTTCTGGGAAAGTTTCGATTATCAGACGTACAACAGCAGTTACTGGGGACAAAATTTATACCATTAAAGTACTATTATGAGAGTTTGGTAGTAAATAAGCCGGTGGTCTCAAACTCAATTCCTGGAGGGCCGCAGCTCTGCATAGTTTAGCTCCAACTCACACATGCTTAATGGTCTCTAGTAGTCTTGAACACCTTGATCAGCTGGGTTTGATTAGGGTTGGAGCAAAACTGCGCAGAGCTGCGGCTCTCCAGGAATTGAGAGACCTATGAAAGAAGCAAAATAAAGCCAAAGTCGCCCCTTTGACATGTGAAGTTTACATATTAATCTTCACTATCAAAACACGTCAATCACTGGTTTAAATGATCATTTTCTTATGAAAGACTTCATTTCTCAGTGTTATTTTTTTGGAGTGAATCAACACGAGATTCATCAACATTCGGTCTCTCTTCAGATTTAGTGTCATACATGTGTAACCCAATATAATGGGTTGAACATGGGTTGAAAATATGTTTTTTTTTTCTAATCAATTACAATTCTTTTGGTTACATCCTAATTCATCATGAGAATGCATTTGGCTGATAAGCACAAGAACGGGTTTAGTATCCATTGGGTTTTTGAGGAATGTTTTCAGACACATCTCACACACTTAGACTACTATGAAAACCAGACAAATAATAACCAGACAGATACTCTATGAGTTGAAGTGTATTGCTGACTTACATGCTTGAGGGTATGTTTTGGAGATACTGTGCATCTTTTTATTTACTTTTGAAATCCTTCACTTGTCTTTCCCTCTGGACAGGTCATTCAATATTCACCAGGTTGTTGTCCGTGTCGTCGGCTGGGCTGGATTCGGTGCCCGTTCCCTCAGTTTGAGAAAGATCCTCCAAAAGCTGCTTTCCAGCCTCTCCGGCTCGGGACGCCCAGTGAGCAGCGCCCTGATTCAGTCCGATGGAGCGAAGCAGCTTGGCGTAGTCCACAAAAGCAGCGCCAACCAGCTTATGTGGAGACGCTGTGGTCAAGGAAGACTGACACTGATATGATAGGGTAAGAAATTAAGGGGGTTACTGCAGGGTGTACAAATAGGGTCTTAAAATATTTCAACATTAGAAAAATATCAATATATATCGCTATAAAAAAGCATTTTAATTTCAAAAGATCCCTGTATGCATGTAAAATTCTGGAAGGTGCATGAAAAGGATATTAATGTCATCGTTGGTCTCCATCACTCCATATTTCAAGCAGGCTTCGATAAAGAGCGCGGCGCGGTCGAAATATCTCATGCTGTCGGGAGAATCAAAGACACATCAGAGCGTTGTGATCTTCATCACACATTCAAATGCCAATGTACAGTGTGGTTTTACAGTAATAGGAATTTTGAGACGTTAAATAAATGAAAGTAATGCAAACCTGTGGAGCATCTCGCCCACTTTCTGAAAGCAGCCCAGTGAGAGCAGCACCAGGATGGCCTTTGACTTCTGATTGACCTGAGGAGAACACAGATGCTCTGCCCAGCGCTTCAGCACATCTGAACCCTCCGCTGCATTCAGACGCACCTGACACACACAGAGAGACAGAGAGAGAGAGAGAGAGAGAGATGCTTACTTCACACAAATATCTCTAATTCTACCACATTTCCAGCAAGCCATAAATATGGAGAAACTCTATTATATTTTGGGAGAAAATGAAAAGTGTCTCCACCTAGCAGAACAGTACGTGTCCTCATGCCACCATATGAGAGAAAAAGGCTGAACCCCCTTATCCCTTAATAAAGCTCTCTGTCCTTATTATTTATTATTATATAGTTTTATTAATCTTTTTAATGAACTTGTTTATTGTGACAACAGATATTTATAATATAACGATATATCTAAATGTGTTTGTTTATTATTACTTATTTTTCTTTTATCTATATTTATGTTCAGTGTTTTGTTAGAGAGAGAGAGAGAGAGAGAGAGAGAGAGAGAGAGAGAGAGAGAGAGAGAGAGAGAGAGAGAGAGAGAGAGAGAGAGAGAGAGAGAGAGAGAGAGAGAGAGAGAGAGAGAGAGAGAAATTTTCAGCCTTTTTTATTCTGCAAAATAATACTCATAGCAGTGGGACAAAATATCGATATGACGATTTATCGTGAAATTTTTGGCTGCGATACATTATTGATACTCTGGTGCCAACTATTGATTTTTTTTTTTAATCCAAATATACAAATAATCTGGATGATTTAATCAAACTTGACCTTGACTGCAGCCGCTTACTACTTTGGCTGCAGTACACCCTGTCTTAGTTTTCTGTTGTCACACTGGGTCCAAACAACACGCGTCACAGCACCGCGACATGCAAAAAAAGCTATCTTTTCCATATTAAAAGGATCTTTTGTCCCCATCTGCTGATGGTGACATGACAAATGTCTATTTTAGAAATGCTTTCTATTTCTGTGACATCACGGCAAAACAACAGCATATACTATTATGACTATGACCACCTCAGGTACATACAGGTGCATTATGATAAATCTATTTAAATATATATTTGTATAATAGATCTATTAATATATATGTTTCTCTTTTCTTAAAATGGCTGAACTTGATGTGCTGTAAAAAAAAATTGGAATTTGGAGAAAAATAATTTGTTTAAGGTACTTTATGACAGTGTTTCTCAACCCTGTTCCTGGAGGCACACCAACAGTACATATTTTGGATGTCTCCCTTATCTGACCCATTAACTTCAGGTGTTGGAGTCTCTTCTGATGTTATGATGAGTTGATTCAGGTGTGTTTGATTAGGGAGAGGTTGAAAATGTGTACTGTTGGTGTGCCTTCAGGAACAGGGTTGGGAAACACTGCTTTATGATATGTTGCCATATGGCAACAAAGTCCAACAGTGGATCTGAGAAATGTAAAACTGTCCTTATAATTAATAATTTTGTTGTTAGAAATGATTTAATTGGTGTTGCAGTATTATAAGCTTTAACACAGAACTTATAAACGACACCTTATACACACTTTCCAACAACTCATACTCCAACAGCTTTCATTCATTCCAATGTTTTTTGCTGAATATTATTAAAAACAAACCTAATATTGTATTATCATGTATACAACACACAGTAAATATAAATATTTTCTCCGGTAAATATTATAACAAATAAATAACAAGTCTAGTATATCCAGATGCATCAGAATAATGTAGCTACTAGCTAACAATTTTTATGTGTATTATACTACGCCTGTCTTATCTGCCTCTGAGCTTACTTATCTGAACTGTCTCTATCAAATTTCCAGTCTGCATCATTCTCATGCTCACTAAAACCCATCTCATCCTCACTTTCATCTGCAGGAAGAGCCAGTTCTGTCCTGTTCTTCTTTTACTTACCATCGAACATGGTGGTGCTCGCTAATACACTGCTCCCTGTATTCATATCTATTCAAAAGTAGTATTGGCATTAAAACTAGATTTTATCCAGAATGCTAATGACATTAACATACAACTAATCACCATTATAATACTAGCATTCATGTTGTTATTGTTAGAACTTAAAAGTTCACAGTTGACCTTGCTAGCTAGCTAGCTAACCCATTACAATATTGCACGTTCCACTATTGCACAGTGTTGCCATTTGGTAACACACGCATTCGATCGATTTACACTAAACTAATTTGATTAAAAAAGTTTTTTGTTGTGAATATGTCATCATAACATACTGGAGGTGATGTTTCAGATTTCTTTGTGGATCTGACATCATTTGATCCTGTTTTTATTGACGTTTACATTTGCATTCAGCAACTACTCACAATAAGTCTGTCAGAAATTGCGCTACAGAAAAATACAGCATGTCATGTGACTTAACCAAAGCACATCATTAGCTACTCTAAGGTCTTCTCTTTCCAACAAAAAAAAATAATGTTGGTCTTTAAGAAACAGCAGCAGGGAAATTAACATAAGGATCATGTTGCCATATGATAACACCGTGCAGTAGAGAGTTATGGGCTTTATTCAACGTTAAATGCAACCAATGTGAGTTTAAACAATATTTTACATGACATTTATTGCTGTACTACTGAAAGCAGCAGCAGCAGTTCATCTCAGATCCTGAAAATAAAATAACTAACAGACGGTTTGAAAATAAAAGTTAGAGCTTTGATTCTTTCTGTGTATATCTGTAAGATGTAAGTGTGTGTGTGTGTGCTGGACGAACCTTGGCCAGCCAGGCGGCGCGTGTCCATTCTCCATACGTCTGCAGATACCGACACGCATCCGCCGCTTTATCAATCAGACAGAGTAACTGCACACCCTCTATAACACACAGAAACACCAGCGAATCAATCACACTGTCCATATATATATATATATATATATATATATATATTACACATTCTGTGTTTGTACGTTCTGG
This sequence comes from Danio aesculapii, assembly GCF_903798145.1. Classification (NCBI taxonomy): domain Eukaryota; kingdom Metazoa; phylum Chordata; class Actinopteri; order Cypriniformes; family Danionidae; genus Danio; species Danio aesculapii. The sequence continues at coordinate 50,856,268 of NC_079447.1, forward strand.
TCTAATCAGTGTTACATCAGTTATAAAAAGGCAAAACAATCTGTAAAGCACTGAGAGCAAAAACATGTGACCTTCTCCAAATGATGTCACTTCCTCTGATGGCAATCTCTTGAAGGCACAGAGGTGTGTCATAATTCTTCTCTCGTTCATTTGGACAAAATGTTGAGAATACACCAATAGTAGATTAATTCTTGTTACTTTTGTTACCTCAATATTTAAGTGAACCTCTCATTCATTTATGTGTTTTAGGCAGGGCACAAGGTGTCTGGTTAGCATCTTCAGCTCAAGCACAAAATGGTGGAAAACATCAACTCTGTTACTTGTTTAATAATATTGTACGCTAAACAACAACTAATAACCGGATCAATATCACATATAATAATAATAATAATATACAAGTTACATATAAATAACTTTCAGATTATTAAGGTTAAAGTGTATTTCTATTATATGCTTAGCTTTTATTGCTCTAGTTTATACAGAATCCCATAATTAAAATCTAACATTATTTAAAAAAATAAAAGCTTAAACATTTCAGTCAACGGTTAAAAGGGCTGTCCAGATTTATTTTCAATTCAATTCAATCCACCTTTATTTGTATAGCGCTTTTACGATGTAGATTGTGTCAAAGCAGCTTCACTTTATTTCTTTCATGAGAATGTGTCCAGTTTGATTGATTTTTTTGCAGTGACAAAAACATTTGTGCAGAAATACATATAAATGAAAATACTTTATTTAATCTTATTATTGCACTTTTTCCATAATTTTCATTTTAGATCTTCGTACTCGGCCACTAATCCACTAGGTTGTACCCGTTTTCAGAAACTTAATAATTATATAATATAATTTCAAATAAATGGTGAAGCAGTGGTGCAATAGGTAGTGCTGTCGCCTCACAGCAAGAAGGTCGCTGGTTCGAGCCTCGGCTAGGTCAGTTGGCATTTCTGTATGGAGTTTGCATGTTCTTCCTGCATTCGTGTGGGTTTCCTTCGGGTGCTCCGGTTTCCCCCACAGTCCAAAGACATGCGGTACAGGTGAATTGGGTAGGCTAAATTGTCCATAGTGTATGAGTGTGAGTGAGTGTGTATGGATGTTTCCTAGAGATGGGTTGCAGCTGGAAGGGCATCCGCTGCGTAAAACGTGCTGGATAAGTTGGTGGTTCATTCCGCTGTGGCGACCCTCTGATTAATAAAGGGACTAAGCCGTAAAGAAAATGAATGAATGAATGAATTTCAAATAACAATCTATCTTTTCTTTTTCTGACATTCAGTCTTGCAGCAAAATTACAAAGCCTTAATGATTTGATTTAAATTCAGGCAGTATTGCATTTCCAAAATCATTAATTAATGAGACAAATCACAGAATACAAATAATGAACACTGGATTCCTCCAGTCACAAACCTACTATATGGCTTGTATCAGAAATCAAAAGAGAATGAAGTACTTAAAGTGGGGAAAAAAGTACTGAACTCCGATTTTATTAGAAAACATCTTTCTAAAGGTGCCGTTGACTTTTCTCTGGATGTTGATAACAACCAAAGAAATCCATAAACTTTATCCAAAGAAAAAAATTAATTAGTTTACAAATGAAGTTAAGCTTAATAAAATGAAACGACACAGGGAAAAAGTATTGAACACATGAAGAAAGGGAGGTGTGGTTCGGCAGTGAAAGTCCAGACAGCAGCTGAAATCTCTCAGTAGTTCTTCAGCAACCCTCTGCCCTTCATCAGTGTAAATGAATATTAGCTGCTTCAGTCCAACATCTACATTAGCAAGAGGATGATGAAGATGAACCCAGGGTGGACATTTCAGCAAAACAATGATCCAAAACACAGCCAATGAATCTCTTAGCATTAGAGAAAGAAAATCAAGCTGTAGAATGGCCCAGCCAATCATCTGACCCAAATCCAATAGAAAATACAAAGTAAAGATCAGATTTGATAGACGAGACCCACAGAACCATCAAGATTTGGATCAAGAAACTCACACCTGAGCAATGCATGCAACTTCATTCTCCATATGAGAGGCGTCTTTAAGCTGCAGCACCAAAAAAGCCTTTTATATAAAGTAGTAAATACGTTTCAGTAGTTTCTTGTGTCATTTCATTATTACACATGACTAATTTTTCAGATTTATTTTGTTTTGTTTTATTTTTGTATTGTTTGGGTTTTTAACAAAATCTGGTTCAATTCCATGCCAACAGCTCCGTTAGAAATGTCTTTCCCTGGAAAAAACATGACGTGTTCAATACTTATTTTCCCTGCTGTATATGAATCATTTGTCGTATTTTGGCCGGATCTTAGCCTGTTTTTACTGTACACTGTAAAATACTCTTCCTATAGTTGTAGTAAAATGTAGCTGAAACCCGATTAACTTAGTTAAGTTAAATTAACGTAAAAACATTTGTTGTCATGACGTTTTGACAGAATTAAAACAAGGTTGACTACCTGCCAGCTTCCCATTGGCGATCATGTTTGTGGCCACCAGTTTAATGGTGCTCTGGGACGGGCCGGAGGAGGTGATGGTGGTCACCAGACAGGCTTTCAGAGAGTCACAGTAATAGCTGGAGTTATCAGCGCTCGTCTCCAAAAGCAACTGCACCGCACGGTCCGTCTGAAGAGGAAAACACATGCAAAACAAATGTTTGTTCTGATTTCAGACATCTAGTTAGTCAGAATTATTAGCTCCCTGTATATTTTCCCCCCTATTTCTGATTAACGGAGGGAAGATTTTTTTTAACACATTTCTAAACATAATTCGCCCGATCATACACCCGGTGCAATGCGGCGCAGGGCGCAACGCAATTGTTGTTTGCTAGTTTCAGCTTGGCGCAAGAGTCGTTTTGACGTTTTGCATCACGCTGTTTAAATAGCAAATGCATTTGCGCTCATATGTGCGCCCATAGGCGTTCTGAGCTAAAAAAAAAGGGGGGTGTGTTGAGGCGCATTGCTGGCATGTTGCTATTTTGACGGTACAATAGACCAGATCAAAGCAGGTCTAAAGTCCAACGCAAACCGCATTAGTTGTGCGTCTTGCTGACACATTGCTTAATACACACAGGATGTACAGCAACACGCAAATATCTTTATATCATAAATATAAAAACCATACTCAGGTGGCTTTTTTAGTTTATTCATAACAATTTGCTTTTGTCTAATGTTATCATTATTAGCAGTATTATTCATTATATGCATATTTATATTTGTCTTATAAAAAACAAGCTTTAATTTGCCCACCTGACAGGTTTTAGACTATGTTTAAGACTCAGTTGTTTGACCACACTTCGTTATTATTGTTCATTTATTAGTTTGCTGGAAATTAGAACTGAATTTAGAAATAGTTTTGAAACAAATCTTTGCGCTTACCAAACTAAATTAATTATGTATAGGCTAATAAATATCTGTGGGTACAACACGTTTGCCTATCCTCGAGAGTGAAAGAGAAAGTAAACAATGAGGAGGCTTATCTCTCATTCTCGTGCTGCAGATGCTCTGTTTAACTGTTTTCTCTCTAGTGAAGCGTTCAGGTTTTCCACTTACAAAGTCCGCCATGTAAATAGTAAATGCGCTATGGTGCGGCGTAACTGGCTCTTAAAGTGAATAGGAGATGAGACTCTGATTGGTTTATTCTCAAAACACACCTTTAACTCATTAGGAGAATAAGCTCAACCATGTTAGACCATGCACCACGGCGCAAAGTGGATTTTTCCGTCCTTAAAACAGCAAAAGTGGATTCAGACATGCCCTTAATGCATTTGCGCCCAACGCTTTGGACTTTGCGCATGGATCGTCAGAATAGAGCCCAATATATTTAATAACTCATTTCTAATAACTGATTTCTTTTATCTTTGCCATGATGACAGCACATAACAGTAGACTAGATATTCTTCAGGATACTAGTATTCAGCTTAAAGTGACATTTCAAGGCCTAATCAGGTTAATTAGGGTAAAGTTAGGGTAATTAGGTACACACTTAAATACATCAAAACAGTGAGTGGCGATAAAAATCACAATTAAATAAACAGATGCCTACATGTATACAGCAATCTCAATGTTCAAATTATAATAATATTTATAATATATAAATGGTTACAAACTGTTATATATTATTATTATTATTATAAGGGGTTGGCAGGGTTGATCAGTCTAGATCCAGCTGGAGAGTTTTAACAAATAACATTTAACCGGCTGACGGGTCTTCGTTGCATCTTTACCTACCAACCATGGTAAAATCACAGTAACTGTATGCTAGTTTAACTGCATTATTATACTGACTCAACAGAAGTGTGCAGTTTCTCACCTGTCCCAGCAGAAGGAGCTGGTCTGCACACTTTTTGGTGTGTTCATAGCTGGACCGCTTCACTTCCTGCAGACGAACACGCTCCAGCTGAAAGCCCTAAAACACAGACACAAAACAACTCAAGTGACCCAGTCCAGATTGTTTGTTCCTTTGATCGGATATTTGTCAATTGTCACTTTTGGGTGAAGTGTTCCTTTAAAGTACTCATGAAATCAAGATTAACCATATTGATTGTTCGCTCACATTGCTAGTTTCGTGGTGAACAAGTCATCTGTGCATGTCATTAAGAAAAAAGAAATAGTTTGCATTTGTAATTGTTTGTTTTTAGTTCAATTCTCAGATTAGGTCTGTCTGAGGTATTGGGCGTGGCTAACATACTTAACCACGCCCCATCCAGCTGTCAGTTTTGACAACAGATAGAAATGGTGAGGAGGAGGAGGAGGAGTCTGTTGGGTTGTAATAACTCTCCTCAAAACCTCTCCTTCTTAATGAAATGCCTACTTTACTACATCCAATCAGCTCGCAGTAGACAAAAAACAAGCCACGCCCACTGTTTTCTCATGTAATTGTCAGTTTCTCTAGAAACTGCATCACAATACCAAAAAAATAAATAAATAAAGGTCACAGCCTCCAGTTCATGTGAACTTTAAGCAGTAATATGTGCACGTTGATGTGGTCGTGCTCTTTTCCTATCCGGATTTCCTCTCAATCGGCAGCAAGACAAATCAATCACAGCCTGTGACAGACAGCGAACAAATGAGGTCAGAGTCGTCTCTCTATTTAAATTAGGAAAGAAAAGCAGATGCAGACCAATCAGGTAGAGCACGGCTTCTCAAACTCAGTCCTGGAGGGCAGATTTTAGCTCCAACTTGCCTCACCTGCAAGGCATGTTTCTAGAAAGCCTAGTAAGAGCTTGATTAGCTAGCCCAGCTGTGTCTGATTGGGGTTGGAGCTAAAATCAGCAGGACACCGGACCTCCAGGACCGAGATTGAGAAGGTACCCTGAGGTAGAGGACAGGCGGCTTATAGCTGATCACTGAAGGAAATCATAAAGAAAAATCGCAATGTAGAGTAAATGATCAGGATTTGTTTTATTTTTGGGTGAACGATCCCTTTAAAAACTGACCATTATTATTGTTTATTACTGATGCAATTTCATACATTTACTTGAGCTTAAGAGAGAACTACATTTATTATTCTTTACTCTTTTAAATCACACATTTACTGTAGAAAGACATTTGAGCTGTCATAGTTTTTCTGACTGCTAGATGGCGCCAGAGCGTTCCTTTCAGAACGCAAGATGTGGATCTATTGTTCTTCCTGCCAGTTAAATGTGCTTCGTCTTCATTCATTCTAACGTAATTGTATTTTAATTATATTTATGGTAACACTTTAGTTCAAGTAACAATTCACAGCATTTACTACCGGCTTATTACCTGCCTATTATGACGATATGAACTGTTTATTAGCAATTATACAGTATGATTTATTTTAATATCCCTAATCCTACCAAAACCCAACTATTACCTTATTAACTATTAATAAGCAGCTAATTAGTAGTTTATTGAGCTCAAAGTCTTAATTAATGGTTTGTCAATGGTGTGGATTGTACATTAAAATAAAGCGTGAACATTAGGGATGCTCTGATCAGGATTTTTGCAGCCGATACAGAGTACCAATTCCTCATGTCATGGTGATGGTGAACGAGTACCCAGTTCTGTTGATCACAAAAGAAGATATTTTTAATAATGGTGAAAACCTGTAGCCATTGACTTCCATAGTATTTGTTTCCCCTTCAATAAAAGTCAATGGTTACAGTTTTCAAACAACATTCTTCAAAATATCTTATTTAGTTTTCAACAGAAGAAAGAAACTCATAAAGGTTTATAACCTCATAAGGCTGATTAAATAGGGAGTGCATTTTATTTTGGGGTGAACTGTCCCTTTAAGTTAAATAAGAGTCTAGGGCTCAGGTTGAAAAAGGATTTACATTTTACCATCCAAGTCAAGTACAGTTGAAGTCAGAATTATTAGCCCTCCGGTATATTTTTTTCCTCCAGTTTTGTTTAACGGAGAGAAGATTTTATTCAACACATTTCTAAACATAATAGTTTTAATAACTCATTTCTAATAACTGATTTATTTTCTCTTTGTCATGATGACAGTAAATAATATTAGACTAGATATTCTTCAAGATACTAGTCTTCAGCTTAAAGTGACATTTAAAGGCTTAACTAGGTTAATTAGGCAGGTTAGGGTAATTAGGCAAGTTATTGTATAATGATGGTTTGTTCTGTAGACAATCCAAAACAAATATTGCTTAAGGGGGCTAAAATATTGACCTTAAATGGGCTTTAATAAATTTTTAAACTACTTTTATTCTAGCTGAAATAAAACAAATAAGACTTTTTTCAGAAGAAAAAATATTATAGGAAATACTGTGAAAAATTCCTGAATCTGTTCAACATCATTTGGGAAACATTTAAATAAGAAAAACAATTCACAGGAGGGCGAATAATTCTGACTTTAAGACGAAGTGTCTTAAGCTCAAACCTGGAGAGAGAGAGAGAGAGTTTTAATTTTATTGCCATTTCAGCTTCTATGGCTATGTCACGGCAAAAAATAAAAATAGATCAATTTTACCATGTTTTATAAATACCAATTTTCTATTATTATAAAAATATTCTAACAATTAAAAGTAATCAACAGCAATAAATAATATACAAGGTAAAATACATAAATAATAATGATAATATATGAGATAAAAATCTAAAACAGTTTTTTTTTTATGAAAATTGTACAATTTTAGATGGATTCTCATTTAAAAATATTTCATTTAAAGTCTGTCCGGATAAAAACTGTTGTCTGATAACATTAAAAATGGGGCACTCCACAAGAATATGTTCAACAGTTTGGTTTCTGTTGCAATATTGACATTTTGGTGGTTCTTCTCCTTTCAGTAAATGTTCATGTGTGAGTCTCTCAAACCTGGAAGAAGGAGCTTTCGCAGAGGATATCATGGCAGATGTCCAGATGACTGGCTGCCGTTTGGCCTTCTGGGACGGATTCTTTGGACTGAGCGCTCTGAGCAAACGCCTGGATGTAATGAGAAGCCACCGTCCAGAACTGAAGGTCTGATTCATCACCAAACAGCCTGATAAAATATAAATGAACGAGAGAAACCCCGGAGCAACAGAAGAGTGTCTTAGTTTATTCAGCAGAAAAGACTGTCAAACCAACATTAAAGGAGACCTATTATGAAAAAATCATTATTATAAGAGGTTTAAACATAAACATTGAGTAAATATAAGCAGCCTCTAATGATAAACATGAATTAATTGTATTTTTTATAATCAGACCTGATAAAGGCAGTCTGCTGAAACACTTTGATTGACATTCTCTCTCTTTTACGTGTCATCAGAGGGAGAAAGCCCCGCCCACTAGTGACCCTCTCTCCCTCATTAGCATATGACGTTAGTCTTGTGTTTAAATGTGCCACTATGCTGACACAAAGGCATTTGTAGCTCCGCCCTCTTCTGAAAAGATCTCATTTGCATTTAAAGCGACAGTCACCAAAACAACACAATTAGGATCAAAGCCTAAAAGGTTCAGTTTCAGAGAGTTAAAATCATTATCTGTGTGGTACTTTGAGTTGAAACTTCACGCACACACTCTAGAGACATCAGAGACTTATTTTACATCATAAAATGGAGGCATAATGGCTCGTTTCCACTGACTGGTATGGTACGGTTCGGGTCAGTACAGGTCACCTTTATCAGGCTTGCGTTTCCACTACCAAGGGTACCCTTTTGGTACCGTATCCCTTTTCACTTATCATATGAGAAGCACTTCTCACAAAACAGATGCTTTACACACATAAATGTTCATTACTAACTTTTCTATGAACAGGATTTGATTATAACTAAATAGCCTACTGTAACATCTGCAATTATATTAAATAAATAAATAAATGCAGCATATATGAACACACACAGACCCTTACAGTCTCCGATATGTTACCTATTACAGAAAAACTACACATAACAGACATTTAGTCCTTATTTAGGTTAAAAAACAGCACAAAATATAGCCTACAGTCAGTGCAAACCAAGCGGCAACCTCCCGCTCTCCCTCAGGAAGCCAATACGGAAGTAACTGAAACTGTAATTCATCAAAATCCCGCTAGTCCTGGCTCCATAATAGAGCAAATTTCAATTGAGCCCACTGTTAGAATGGCCAACTTTACAGCAGAAAAAAAGGTGTTTACAGCCTGGTACACAGAACGATTTTGGTTCATATAGCTAATATTACCCTCCATGACAACTGTGAGGGGGGTGAATTTTTTTATAACTCATCCATTTCCTTTATATTAGGTTATATTAAGTTTGCATAATTAAGGGCGTGGCCACTTGAGTGACAGCTAGGTCTTGCTGGTCGCCGTCACTTCACCTTAGCTGAATCCGGCAGATTAGCCACTGATCTCGGCATATTCATCGTATTTTTGTGTTGTTTTATGTGGCTTTACACAGTCAGCTGCCTTTTGGACTTATTTCTTACAATTATCAGATGATATGGAATGCTGTGTGCACTTAATTGTGCTCACAAACCATTCATGTGGCCTCGTTTCCCATGTGAGTAAAGTTATATACTTATTTATCATCTCTATAAATGTATTTGTTTTATTTAAGATCATTTATCATTAATATTTTTCTTTAGACCTGTAAAGCACCCCAGAATGTGACAGATTGATTAGCTGTAGGCTCTAGAACAGTCATCTGAAACATTATCATACAGTGTTATGCTGGAGTTTATCAATAGTCTTGCATTTACTAACACACACTATATCTGAAGTGTTTGGAAGTAATTCGCGTTTTCCTCCTGTAGAAAAACGTCATAAGAACAATGTTTAGTGGCTCAATGTGTTACTACAGTGTTTTTAAATGTCTAAAGACTTTATTGATATAGTGTACAGCCAAGCACATGTGGTCAGAACACAAACGAGTTGCAGGTAATAAAGTATCAAGCGTTTCTCCCAAAGTAAAGTCTGTCTGCCAGGTCTAAGCAAAGTGCCAGCAGGTGTCTGTAGCTCTGCTCACTCTCCGCCTCTTTGCCCTTGTTTGGTATCCCGCCGTGGGTGCGATGACGCGCAACAATATGGCGACGGTTGTCCGCGCCTACTTGTAGCTTCTTTTGCAGTGTTCAGAAACCTATGGGTGACGTCACGGATACTCCATCCATATATTTTACAGTCTATGGTGCAAACCTCTTATCTGAGTCTTTAATCTTCACCAGCACATGTATCCTCAGTTAGAGGGTAATTCTATCATTCTAAGTTCATAATAGACCAAAAGGTGAAGATAATAATAGTTAAACTGACCCTTTTACTCTTTGATCCTAATTGTGCCATTTGGGTGACTGTCCCTTTACATTCAAATGAGATTGTGCTCTTTTCAGATGAGGGTGGAGCTACAGACGGCTCTACTAGCGGACGGCTGCTTCTCACTCAGGGCTGTCTATGCTAATGAGGGAGAGATGATCACTGGTGGGCGGGGCTTTCCCCCTCTGATGACATGTACAAAGGGAGAATGTCAATCAAAGTGTTTCTGCAGACGGTTTTTACCAAGTCTGATTAAACATTTTTTAATTAAATCATTTTTACCATTAGGAGCTGGTTATATTAATAGTATATTGCTACACAACTGTGTTTAAACCCCTTATAAAAATTATTCTTGCATGATAGGTTCCCTTTAAGACTGTTTAAGAGCCTGTGTGATAGTGTTTTAAACTGTAATGCTTTCTGATCTAAACAGAGACTTACCGAGACACAAGGAGGCAGCGCTGCAGCAGGCTCAGATTAGGATCCTGCAGGACACTTTTGATGTCACTAGGTGGGAGGAAAATATTTTTTAGCACGCTCAGGGGAAAAAACTTGCTACTCATATGCAAAATGAATGAAATCATTACATGAGAGAGGGCAGCGTGCACTTTTAAGAAGCTCTTCACATAAAGCAGAGCGAGAATAATTGTGTGCCTGCGTTTATTTAGAGGTGCTTTAGAGGGAAAGAAATTGCCATTCTTGCATTACAAAATGGACGTGTATTTACTATATGTACACCTATTTACTATATAACTGCGGGTTAACTATGCTTATATACTGTACACTCACTGGCCACTTTATTAGGTACACCTTACTAGTACCGGGTTGGACCCGTTTTGTCTACAGAACTGCCTTAATCATTCGTGGCTTAGATTCAACAAGCTACTGGAAATATTCCTCAGAGATTTTGCTCCATATTGACATGATAGCATCACGCAGTTGCTGCAGATTTGTCGGCTGCACATCCATGATGCCAATCTCCTGTTCCACCACATCCCAAAGGTGCTTTATTGGATTGAGCTCTGGTGACTGTGGAGGCCATTTGAGTACAGTGAACTCATTGTCATGTTCAAGAAACCAGTTTGAGATGATTCACGCTTTATGACATGGTGCGTTATCCTGCTGGAAGTAGCCATCAGAAGATGGAGACACAGTGGTCATAAAGGGATGGACATGCAACAATACTCAGGTAGGCTGTGGCATTGACACGATGCTCAATTGGTACTAATGGACCCAAAGTGTGCCAAGAAAATATCCCCCACACCATTACACCATCACCACAAGCCTAAGGCAGGATGGATCCATGTTTTCATGTTGTTGATGCCAAATTCTGAGCCGAGCATCTGAATGTGGCAGCAGAAATGGAGACTCATCAGACCAGGCAACGTTTCTCCAATCTTCTATTGTCCAGTTTTGGTGAGCCTGTGTGAATTGTAGCCTCAGTTTCCTGTTCTTAGCTGACAGGAGTGGCACCCGGTGTGGTCTTCTGCTGCTGTAGCCCATCCGCCTCAAGGTTGGACGTGTTGTGTGTTCAGAGATGCTCTTCTGCAGACCTCGGTTGTAACAAGTGGTTATTTGAGTTACTGTTGCCTTTCTATCAGCTGGAACCAGTCTGGCCATTCTCCTCTGACATCAACAAGGCATTTGCGCCAACAGAACTGCCGCTCACTGGATATTTTCTCTTTGTCAGACCATTCTCTGTAAATCCTAGAGATGGTTGTGCATGAAAATCCCAGTAGATCAGCAGTTTCTGAAATACTCAGACCAGCCCGTCTGGCACCAACAACCATGCCACGTTCACTTAAATCCCCTTTCTTCTCCATTCTGATGCTCGCTTTGAACTGCAGCAGATCGTCTTAACTATATCTACAAGCCTAAATGCATTGAGTTGCTGCCATGTGATTGGCTGATTAGAAATTGCATTAACGAGCAGTTGGACAGGTGTACCTAATAAAGTGTATAATAACTTTAACTGTTCAAAGCTATTAGTTACTAGTTAATCAGTAAAATTTTTTAGTAAATAATAAAGCCAAGGTAACTAATCCTGATTTTGATTATAACGCAGTATTGTGCACCTTTTGTAAAGCTGCTTTGAGACAATAATTATTGTGAAAAAGCCCTATACAAATCAACTTAAATTGAATGTACGTACTTGGAGAGAGAGTTGAGCTGTTCCTGGATCAGTCCCTTGATTTCATCTTTCTCTTTGTAGTCTCTAATAATAGAAACACAGAACTAAAGTCACAAGAGCTCATCTTTAATCTAAAATTAAACTCCTGTTCACTTTTTTTAGAGTAAAGACCTGTTTATAGGCCTGTCACAATACCTGTTTTTTACCACATGTTGTGCGATAAGTCCATATATTACCTGCCTACCTAATTACACGTAATCCCCTCTAAAAAAGAGAATTAGATGAACCGAACCATGACTTGGATCAAAATGTTTCACAATCAAACCATTTAATAATTATTGATGTTTTCTTGAAGGGACTGAGAGAGATGATGATTAAATTAAAATAATGAGCATGCATGTTTGTGAACTTTTGGATTTGGCCTTTATCGTAAACTCTTCGATGCTTGAATTAGGAAACCACAAAAGAAAATGATGCCTCTTGTGCTTCAAAACAAGAACATAATCATTTCCGATCTCTTATTTCACGCAAAATAAGACCTCAGCGAACAGAAAGAGATGAAGCACAGCCACATGCTGAAATGACTGGCTGGAGGGTGAGGTTTACTCTACACACACATTTAAAAGGAGCAATTTTCACAATATTTAGGAGATTAAATGGAGTGCTAAATCCCTGGGGTTTCCATGATCACCAGACTAATGTGACCAATGTTTTGCCTTTCGTTTTTTTCTAATAATGGCTGAAACTTTCATTCATTCATTTTCCTTTAGTCCCTTATTTATCACAGTAAAATGAAACGCCAGCTATTCTAGCATATGTTTTACACAGTGGATGCCCTTCAAGCTGCAACCCAGGACTGGGAAACACCCATCCGGCATAGGTTTTACACAGCAGATGCCCTTCAACCTGCAACCCAGTACTGGGAAACACCCACACACACACACACTTACAGATATGGCTACTGAGAACGTGCGAGTGATTTAAAGAGAAATCGCACACTTCCATAGTACAGTGCGTTAGAGCACAACATGGTCTAAAACAAGAAATACATGGCCAGCAGGGGGCAGTTATGTAACATGCTGAGCATACTGAACTGATACAGTATACTGAGCATGTGAGCTACCTGTAAACGGTGTGAAAACGGCACTCTTTAGGCAGCTATGTGTGTTATCTTATACTATATAGTTTAACTGTTTAAAATGCCGATTTTGGAGTGTCTAGTAAGGCTAAGTGCAAATAGCGCACCTCGTTGGAATAAGCTAGTCAAGTGCTTCTCGCCATCGCCGTTTGATCAACAGAGACAAGAAAACCAAAGAGCACTTCCGACAGCAGAGTGCCCACAGTGAGTGGTGTAGGTTGTAAAGCGCATGACAACATGTTTTGAGGCGATCAATCACGACCTCGGTTCGAATCCATGGTCTGGTAAACATGTTTTTCTTTTCCCCCACTACATATCAGATTGGAAATACATTTATTTTTAACAGAAAGGAAATACTTTTAGTTTAAAAACTTAAAGTATATAAAACATATAAAATGACACACGCTGGCCAATTTAGTAATTGATTTCCCCCATGTGTTTGGACTATGGGGAAAACCAGAGCACCCGGAGGAAACCCACGCCAACATGGGGAGAACATGCAAACTCCACACAGAAATGCTCGAACCAGCGTCTCGAACCAGGGACAGTGCTAACCACTGAGCCACCGTGCTAACCGACTTGCAATTATTTGCTTATGTATAATAAATCAATAAGATAAATAATAAGTTCATGCAGAATATGTACTTCATGAATGCTAATAAATAGTCAATATCTACATTTTGGTTACTTTAAGGTACAATTCACGCTATTATCAAACCATTATCTATGACTTTTGCCTCAATAAACTCCTAATTAGCTGCTTATTAATAGTTATTAAGGTGGAAGTTGGGTTTAGGTAGGGATGTAGAATAGTATCATGCTGAATATGTATTTATAAATACTAATACACTGTTAATATCTTAATAATTGGCAGGCAATAAGCCACTAGTAACTAGTAGAAATTGGTCCTTAAGCTAAAGTCTCACCTTTAGAAGAAACATGGCAATCATCATCATTCCAAAAGAAATCATTCATATATAAATGGATTAATTTCAGCGATTTAACTACTAAAACGCTACTCATTTACACAGATAATTAGATTTTTAATTATGATTTCCTATTTATCTTATAATTTTTGGTCACACTTTATTTTAAGGTACAATTCTCACTTTTATCAAAGCATTATCTGTGACTTTTGCCTCGATAAACTGCAAATTTGCTGCTTATTAATAGTCAAGGTAGTAGTTGGGGGATGTAGAATAAGATCATGCAGAATTTGTACATTATGAACACTAATAAACATCCAATATCTTAATACTAGGCAGGTAATAAGCCACTAGTTAATAGTGAGAACAAGTCATTATACTAAAGTGTTATTTCCTATATTCATAGTGTTGTTTAAAGGGCAATCTAGCACTTCTCCCTACCAAAAGAGACTTAAATCATTCCTACCGCTTCACACGAATGCACAAAATTGAGGGTAAAGTTCAGATATTATCCACAGTGTGAATAGGAGATATAGGCAGAGGACTGTGAACATATAGAAATGTGATGAATCCGTCACGCACACTTGAGTGATGTCCATGGTGAAAGCGTCCGTCCACGGCTGCAGCAGCAGGAAAGCCTTTAGGGTGAGTGCGGCACGTGGCAGGAGGAGATACGGACACCACACTGGATCTGAAACACACACACACACAGAAATGGTGAGGAGGAGGTGTCTGACTCTTTTAAAACCCTTTTCCAGATAATTCTGAATAATATGTCTACTTTACGACATCCAATCAGCTACATCCAATCCAGATACAGGGACACTGGAGCGTTTTAAAGTCAGGTCGATCAGCTAGTTTGTCTATAAGCTGACTTATAAGCGATCCACTGATGAATCGCAGCTTTAAAATGCTCCAGTGTCCCTGTATCTGTGGTTGCGCTCAGTAAACAGCGGTGAGTTTGGTGAACTGATGACCTTCACAGCCAATCACAGTCATTTCTGTTGAGCATGTGAACACAATGTCAAATCAGCAGTGTTTAAGAACGCGCTCAAATCTTCACGGGAAATGAATGTCTTTAAAATTACAGTATCAAGTTCCAGTATCGTGATGACCCTAGCAGACACTGACCTGTCAGGTCCTGCTCATCCATCCTGTAACTAGCTGACTTCATGGCCATCTCCAGCACTCGGACACAGCCGTCATCTGACGCTAGCACCACTTTATCAGACGTGCACCAGTCGATATCCAAGATACGATAATTAACGTTGCGGCCCACTCTGATGCTGCTCACCATCTGCACCTGGACAAAGCAGACGACAGGATTACCATTAAAGTACACATGAAATCAAAACTAACCATATTGATTTTGTTAGCTCTCATTTTTAGTTTTGCGCTGAATAATTAATCTGTGCATGCCATAAAAAACTTGCCCTTGTAATCTCAAATTAAAATCTGAAAATGCACTTCCTGTTTGATTTCAGTTAAATTCTCGGATTAGGTCTGTTTGAGGTAGTGGGCGTGGCTAACATACTTAACCACGCCCCTCCAGCTGTCAGTTTTGATAACAAACAGAAATGGTGAGCAGGAGGAGTCTGTAAGGTTGTATTAACTCTCCACAAACCCTTTTCCCTACCTTCTGAATGAAACGCCTACTTTACTACATCCAATCAGCTCGCAGTATAAAAAAAACAAGCCACGCCCACTGCTTTTTATCCAAAGCCACTTACAAGTGAGGTTAAAAGAAGCACCTCAAATCATCAGTTGCAGTATGCAAAAAATACTATAACAACATGCTAATTCATACTGCAGACTTACGCTGACAACATGCAATCTACTGTAGAATCATACTAGCAAAATAATTCATACTAGAATCATGCTGACGACATGCTAATTCATAACAGAAACACGCAAACAACATGCTAATTTATTCTACTGTAAAATCATGCTAACAACATGCTAATTCATACTAAAATCATGCTAACAATGCTTTTTCAAAGTAAATCATGCTAGCTGCAAGCTTAAAATGCTAATTTATGCTATTAACCTAATTCTATCTATCTGTATTTTTGCACCTGGATAAAGCAAATGTTGACGACATGCTAATTCATAATAAAAACACACTAATCTATCCATCCATCCATCCAAAGGTTAAAAGCACTTCAAATCATCAGACAGTTGCGAGGGACTATGACAACATGCTAATTTATACTAGAAGCATGCCAACAACGTGAAACATGCTTGCAAGATGCTAATTCATACCAAAATGATGCTAACATCATGCTAAATCATACTAGAAACAAGCTAACAACATACTAACTTATACTACTGTTGGATCTATCTATCCATCCATCCATCTATCTATCTATTCATCATCCATCCATCCAAGTGAGGTTAGAAACACTTCATCAGACAGCTGCGAGATACTATGACAACATGCTAAAAATCATGCTAACAAAATGTTAATTCATACTTCTGTAGAGTCATGCTAACATCATGCTAATTCATACTAGAATCAAACTAATTTATACTGGAAACATGCTAATAACATGGTAATTCATACTTTAAACATGCTAATTTATATTAGAACATGCTAGCCAAATATCTATCTATCTATCTATCTATCTATCTATCTGTCTATCTGTCTATCTGTCTGTCTGTCTGTCTGTCTATCTATCTATCTATCTATCTATCTATCTATCTATCTATCTGTCTATCTGTCTATCTGTCTATCTATCTATCTATCTATCTATCTATCTATCTATCTATCTATCTATCTATCTATCTATCTATCTATCTACCTGTCTGTCTGTTTGTCTATCTATGTACCTGTCTTTCTGTCTGTCTACCTACCTACCTGTCTGACTGTCTGTCTGTCTATCTATCTACCTGTCTGTCTGTCTGTCTGTTTGTTTGTCTATCTATCTACCAGTCTGTCTGTCTGTCTGTCTGTCTGTCCGTCTGTCTGTCTATCTGTCTTCAAACTATTTCATACGAAACAAACTACTTCCAACAAGCTCTCTCAAGCCACCATCTGTTTGTTTTTACACTTTAACATCTAGTGTGAAGCGCATTCAGAATTGCAAGATGGTTTTCCAGAAACATGTAGTGTTAATAAGAAAGTGTCTGGTTCATACGGAGGGAGAGTGAGTTACAGTTGCTCTTGAACGCACGTCTGGGTTCTGTGTCTGTGCTTGGCATATATATGTACGTGTGTGTGTGGCGTTTACTCATGTTTCTGATGACTTTGGGTGACTTTGTTTTCACAAACATCTTTAAAGCAGTAGTGATGCTTTCGTAAACACACACCTCTTTAGTGTCCCAGACTTCAGCTCCATCTGTGTACATCACCAAGAGTTTCTGGTTGCCTTTTCCAGGAGCAAAGCGGATCTTCTTCACCCAGCCGCGGTGTGTAGGAACACCTCTGAACAACAGAAATAAGTGCGACATGTTAACAACACACTGAAAACAGCTCCAGTGTGTGATGGACTTCTACATTTTTCTTTTCTAGATTTTTACTTTGGATGGAATAAAAATAATAAATAAAAGAGTCAAATCTGCTATGGTTAATATTATTAGCCCCATTATAAATTATATATATGTTTCCAATTGGCTACAGAACAAAAAACTGTTGTCCAATAACTTACCTGGTTAACCTAATTAACCCAGTTAAGCCTTTAAATTGCACTTTAAGCTGAATACTATTTTTTTTTTTTCGCAAACTAGTAAATAAAATAAAATATAAGCTCGGATACAAGCATGTCATCATTTAACATCAGCATTTAACATCTTTTGAGCTTAACAAACACTTGTGAGACAGATTATGCCAAATTTTGTTGCTTATTTGCAATGTGTTATTTAAATGTAATTATGGCCAGCAGAGATTTCAAAATGTCCCCATTTAAAGGGATAGTCCACCCAAATATTTAAATTCTGTCATCATTTACTTGCTTCAAACCTTTACAAGTTTCTTTCTTCTGTTGAACACAAAAGAAGATAGTTTGAAGAATGCAGAAAACATTCTTCCCAAGAACTGTACTTATCCAGAGCGAGCAGAAGGGCTGCAAAAATCACTCTGGACCCCTCACACCCAGCACACTGCCTCTTTGAACTTTTACCTTCTGGTCGACGCTACAGAGCACTGCGCACCAGAACAGCCCGACACAGAAACAGTTTCTTCCCTCAGGCAATCCATCTCATGAACACTTGATGATAATAATTGCGAAACCAACATCACTACTTGCTATACACTTTTATACACATATACACTTATTTAACAACACACTTTACATGCCAATTTGCACATAACAGCTGCACATATAACGTTGTATATAGTAATAAACATGTACATACACTTGTCAATCTGTATATTTGCACTCACTACTTACTTCTATTTTTTTAAATATATTTATGATCTGTTTTTTGTCCTGTCTCTGTTATCCTGCTGCACTGTAGAAGCTCTGTCACGAAAACAAATTCCTAGTATGTGTGAACATACCTGGCAATAAAGCTCTTTCTGATTCTGATTCTGTAAACCTGTAACTATTGACTCTCATAGTATTTGTTTTTCTACTATGGAATTCAATGGTTACAGGTTTTCAGGGCCAGAGTGGGACTCCTTTTCAGCCCTGGAGTTTCAAATCTTAGACTGGCCCACGCTCAGGTAAGATTCGAACTCTGGTCGGTGGTGTCGTAACGCAACATGCTGACCACTGGACCACAATGGCGCTGTTATCTGCTAGAATCTTTTAACCACAGTATTACTTTCTGTTGATGGCTCAATCTTTTTCTCCCCTTTTTAGATTTGTGATCAAGGTATGTCAGATTTATTAATGTAGTGAATCATCAGATTTTCATTGAGCAGGTGTAATATCCATTAAATCAGGGCTTAATTTGAAACTGAAAACCCCTGAAATCTGATCCGGCACCTCATTTTACCGATCCCTCCCTTCTCAACCAACATCCTCCCCCGTTCGCTGTTCACTTTCACTTCCGCGACTCCACAACCCTCTCCACTTTCGTCCGCAACAACCAATAAGGTTATATTTGCTCACGGGGCTGCGAGAAAATAAATAAAAAGAGCGGAGCTGCGGTAACACAATGAATAATAGAGTGAGGCTGTGGTAAAATAAATAAATAAATGAAAAAAGTGTGACTGCTGAGAGTGCAAGCAGCTAGTAACACCGGTTCTCGCGGCCAAAAAAAGGACCGGCCCACCTGGAATTCTCCCGGTCATCCCAATTAGGCCTGCAGGTTTTTATTTTTCCCCAAAGTATCTTCTTTAGTGTTCAGCAGAAGAAAGAAAACAGCCAGTAATAGTGAGTACATATTGATTTTTGAATGAACTATCCCTTTAAGCTATATGGCTGAAATGATGCCATTAATATGGCCGTCAAGTGAACTGACTTTGTTTAAAAGAGACATTGAAGTAGTTTCAGTTTCAAAATGGCATTTTAGTGGAGACGCGCTGCATTTAGCCTTTAAAAATAAAGAATTTCACCTTGAAAGACGGGCTTTTAGGTCCCAAAAGTTGAGGTTTCCATCAACGTCTCCCAGAACTAGAGTGTCTCCTTTCCATGCAATACAGGCAATGCTTCCCATACTGCCCTGAAAGATAAAAAAACAAGACATGAGACGCGCCACGATCAACAGAGCTGTCCTGCACTGCTGAATTAAAATATGAATTAACGTATTTAAAGAAACATTTCAAAAGCTTAGTGATGCCAGATTCCCACAGACTCTTCTGAATGATAATGTGTAGCCTTTTTCATAGACATGACCTTATTTTATCAACAGTTTCAGACACAGGTTTTCAAAAAAAAACTAGTAGTAACCAATTAAATTCCCACTTTATCCTGCTTTTTCTGCATTTCACCTGCTATAAGATAACATTGTGTTGTCTCACAAAACAAAACGGTTTGTTGATATTCTGAATTATCAAGAGGGAGTCTCAATTTCTTCACTATATAATTTCCTGGCCATTTTTATTCTGATAAAATTAATAAGCAAGATATCGCACCTATTGTTTATTAATGAGCCCCCCACCCTGAGATAAAAAAACGACCAATATTTATATTTTATTATTATTGTTTTTTAACCACTATTTAAAAGAGTCACACAATTATTAATTCTGGGAAAGGAAGGGAGAAAGAGAAGGGAAGAAAAAAAAGATGGAAGGAACCAGCCAATCACATTGCAGAAATTCAACTCAATGCATATAAGCATGTAGATATGATCAAGACGATCCGCTGCAGTTTAAAGCGACCATCAGAATGAGGAAGAAAGGGGATTTAAGTGGACGTGGCATGGTTGTTGGTGCCAGACGGGCTGGTCTGAGTATTTCAGAAACTGCTGATCTACTGGGATTTTCACACACAACCATCTCTAGGGTTTACAGAGAATGGTTTGTGTCAGCGCCACAGACTACCTGAGTATTAATGCTGACCATATCCATCCCTTTATGACCACAGTGTACCCATCTTCTGATGGCTACTTCCAGCAGGATAACGCACCATGTCATAAAGCGTGAATCATCTCAGACAGGTTTCTTGAACATGACAATGAGTTCACTGTACTCAAATGGCCTCCACAGTCACCAGAGCTCAATCCAATAGAGCACCTTTGGGATGTGGTGGAACGGGAGATTGGCATCATGAATGTGCAGCCAACAAATCTGCAGCAACTGCGTGATGCTATCATGTCAATATGGAGCAAAATCTCTGAGGAATATTTCCAGTAGCTTGTTGAATCTAAGCCACGAATGATTAAGGCAGTTCTGAGGGCAAAAGGGGGTCCAACCCTGTACTAGTAAAGTGTACCTAATAAAGGGACCAGTGAGTGCAGTATTAAACACTATTCAGATGGAACTCTGCTTAAAGTGCCATTTTAGGCTAATTAGGCAAGTCATTGGGCAAGAGTGGTTTGTTTTGTAGCTATTCAAGAAAAAAGTTAAGGGGGCTATTCATTTTGATAATTTAAAACAATTGTAAAACCGCTTTTTTTGTAGCCAAACTAAGAGAAACAAATCTTTCTACAGAAGAAAGATATAATTAAAAATGCTGTGGAAATTTCCTGACTCTGTTAAACAGCACTTGGGAAATAGTTGAAAAAGAATTGAAATGTAACAGGAGGGATAATAATTTTGACTTCAGCTGTTAGAAAATATATTATGCACCTTTACTTTACAACGTGACAAATGCAATATTTATTGTGGATTTATTCCTTCAAGTGTTACACTAAACAAAAAGAAATACTGAATAACCATATTTATTTCTGAGATGATAACTAAACCACCGTAAATCAGCATACTAATGTCTGAAATCCACCCACATCCAAACAACTCTTTTACAAAGTTTTACATATTAAGACACTGTCATTTTATCATATTTACAAACTTTTTGCACTATATACAGTGTTGCATTGTACTGTACTTTTTGCACTATATACAGTTTTGCATTGTACTGTACTTTTTGCACTATATACAGTGTTGCATTGTACTGTACTTTTTGCACTATATACAGTGTTGCATTGTACTGTACTTTTTGCACTATATACAGTGTTGCATTGTACTGTACTTTTTGCACTATATACAGTGTTGCATTGTACTGTACTTTTTGCACTATATACAGTTTTGCATTGTACTGTACTTTTTGCACTATATACAGTGTTGCATTGTACTGTACTTTTTGCACTATATACAGTGTTGCATTGTACTGTACTTTTTGCACTATATACTGTTTTGTATCTGTACAACTGTAGTTTGCACTCCTTGCCATGTGCCCTTAAGGGCAAGTATATGGTTTACACTTTTTTTAACTTATATTTTTAATTAATATTATATGTGTAATTGTATTTATTAAAATTTCTTTTTTTAAATTCTACTTTTTGTGTTAATATTATGCACCTAGGATCTGAGAGTAATGCAATTTCGATTCTCTGTATGTCCTGTACATGTGGTTGAATTGACAATAAAGCTGACTTTGACTATTAAAGGTCCCGTGAAGTGCGATGAAATGTGCAGGTTTCAATCAATGTTTGATGTAATCTCAACTGAAACATTGAGTAGCTCCTCCCCTTAAAAAAAAACAGCCAATAGTGTGTTGTTTTCTCAAAGCTCTGTGCTTGAGAGTGGTTGAGCGCATCAAATGAAAAGCAAATGAAAAGAAGGGGGCGGGGCTTGTCAGATACTAGAAAGCATTTGATTGGTCGGAAGATTTGATGAGAAACTGAAGTATGAGGTGATGCGAATAAAACTGTTGAGCCATTTAAGTGACAAACTGCAAGCTTTGGATGTTCATATCAGGTTTATATCTTCCAAATGCCAATTTTGTCACTGTTTATAGCAGTGTTTCTCAACCACTTTTCTGGGGGGCCACCAGCTCGGCACATTTTCCTTGTCTTCTTAACCAAACACACCTGATTCAGATCATCAGCTCATTAGCTGAAACTGAAAGACCTGTAATGGGCGTGACAGACAACGGAGACCTCCAAAACATGCAGTGCTGGTGGTCCTCCAGGAACGGTGTTGAGAAACACTGGTTTATAGCACACTAGATTATAGACATCCTTAAGAATAACAGACTTACACTAATATCTAAAAAATAAAACCTTTATTCTAATTTTACGGGACCTTTAATTACTGTTTTCCATATTAAAGAAGGTTTTGCATAAGACGGTGTTACTTTATGCCGTCATTACTCTGCATAAAGCAAGAATCTGCAACATTCAGAGAAATAATGCAACAAATCCAAAGTGGAAATAAGCACAAGGGAAGACACGAGAACCAAGAATGTGAGTTTTTGTGTCAGTGGTTATGCCGAAGACAGATATGGGTCGCGTATAAACAGACAACAGCGAAATGAACAGAAAATGGATCTGAACAAATGATCGGATATAAGCGCCGCGGCTTGTGAAATAAAGCCCTGCGGGAGATAAAAGGATAATGAGGACAAAGAAGGGAGCAATTTTCTCTTCATCTCCACTTTCATCTCAAAAGTTAGAAACCGCAGATTTTATACAAAACATCGCAATCAAATGTTGGACAACTCTTTTGATCCAAGCGGATGATTATGTACAGCTGTTTCCACCTCAAGATTGGACAAAAACAGACGCTGCTTGCTTGGTGTTTGACTGACTCTTGAACATTAACAATGCAAAAATAAAAAAAAGTGTATGAAATAAGAAAGGAAGGGTGACACAGTGCCTCAGTGGTTAGCACTGTGGCTTCACAGCAAGACAGTCGCTGGTTCGAGTCCTGGCTGATCCAGTTGGCATTTCAGTGTGGAGTTTGCATGTTCTCCCCATGCTGGTGTGGGTTTCCTCCGGGTGCTCCAGTTTCCGCAACACTCCAAACACATGTGCTGTAGGGGAATTGATGAACTAAATTGTTCATAGCGTATGAGTGTGTGTGAAGGTTTCCCAGTACTGGGTTGCAGCTGCGTAAAATATATTCTGGAATAGTTGGTGGTTCATTCTGTTGTGGTGACCTCTGAAAAATCTTTCTGAAGGAAAATGAATGAAATAGGAAAGGATACACTGTAAAAATGCTGGGTTTTACGCAATTCCTTTATGTCGTCCAACACAAATCGATTAAGTTAACTTCATTGTTTTTACAAATTTAAGTAGACTGAACAAAAAACTATTAAGTTATCCCAAAAAAAACTTGAATTGTGTTGGAACAAGCATCAAAACATTTTTATTTTGACTGTATAAAGAGTCACAACCATCAAAATAAATGTTTTCAATATTCCAATGATGAACTTTTAACCATATTTTCGAATCAAATTACTATTATTCTTAGTTTCTGATCTTGTTTCGCATTAATTCACTCAAAAAAAAAAATAGTTTTGCTTGTTCAAACAACTTATTTAAAATGAGTTGAAACAACACAATTCTTGAGATTTCATTGGGACAACTTAATTTTTTTAAGTTCGATATTTAATTTATTAAGTGTTAAGTTAACTTATTATTATTGATTTGTGTTGGGACAACATGAATGAATTGTGTGGAACCCTGCAAATTTTTACAGTGTTAGATCTACACTACAATAAAATGCTGGTTTGTTGTAACCCAACGTTAGGTCAAATATGAACAAACTTGAGCTTATGTCAGGCCTAAAATATGAAACTCCACCCTACCCGAGCACCTTGTGTCCCAGCCCAACCTGGTCCAACACATTAACTGTAATTATGAGCCCAAGCCAGATTTAAACCAGACTATTTTTTAATACATGGGCTGTTAAACCTTCTCAACTACAGAAATGAGTTTAGATTTACCTTAATGAATATGCATTGTTTGTTTATTCAGAATAGATCATAACAAAAAAGCACATTGAAGGCTGACTGTCAGCCTTTCTGCCATGGCAGGCCTGCTTCATGTGTCTGATCATCGTGGAAATCCCTGTTTTTTTACTTTCACAATGCATGTTTTTTTTCGGCGTCCATGTTAACTGATTAGAGCTTTCATACCGCACACAGAAGCAGCGCGTCAGTGCGGAGTGTGAGCAGAGCTGAAGCAGCAGTGCCTCGATAGTTTCAGCGCTGGGTATATTTCTGCTGCTCATGCTCAACTAAAGAGACAGTGCATTGATAATGACCAAAAACACAGTGAATGACAGTAAAAAGTAGTAATGTTAACCCAATAAATGCATTAAGATCCACTGATTTTTATGCACTGTTTCTCCTCTACATAAGCACTGCTTGACCTCTGCTTGCGCGTGCGGTATGAATGTGTGCCAATGGATGACATGCTGTTGCAGGAGCTACAGCGTTGCTATGCATGACACGCATTGTGAATTGTGCAACTTTGTAGACCCACACGTGGTGCTTAGGCTGACTTGGCTAAAATATTCATTTAATATTTCTAATTATGGCATAGCTCTCCACCCAATTAGGCTAATTAAGTAATGACAAAAAAACTAAAACACAAATGCTTGATCACAGTCCGGCCACAAGATATTGGCAGGAATTATCGGCCCAACACGGCCCATGAGTCAAGTCTGGGGTCGGGCAGAGAATCTAAGCTCTAGTACAAACCCAACTGTTGGGTTAAAAAAAAAAAAGTGTAGTTAAAATGATATTGAATTAATAAACCCAATGTTGGTTGGACTATATTTGAGGTTACAACAACCCCGTTTGTGGAAAAATCATGGAAATAAACAAGAAATAAATAAATGGTGAACATTTGTGATGATTAAAAAACAGGAAATAAATGAGAAACAACATATTGAACAGAAAAAGTACGTTAAAGGTCCCATGAAGTGCTTTAAAATGTTCATTTTTATTCGATGTTTGGCATTATCTCAAGCAAAACACGATGAGAGGGTGGGACATAGTGTAGCTCCTCCCCTTTTTTAAAAACAGCCAATAGCGTGTTGTTTTATCACCGCTCTGTTAGTGAGTGGTTTAGCTGAAGTGCATAAAATGAAAAGCAAATGAGAAGCGTCTTGAAGAGGGCGGGGCATGTCAGATACTATAGAGAATTTGATTGGTTATGATTTGATATGAGGTGACGTGAGTAAAACCGTTGCTTCATTTAGGTGACAAACTACAAGCTTTACATGTTGATATCAGTTTTATATCTTCTAAACCCTTATTTGTTTCACTGTTTTGGAGCACACTAGCTTATAGATATCCTAAAAACGAACAATACTGATACTAACATTTAAAAACCTTAACTTCATGAGACCTCTAATGATTCAAATGCAACAGGAATGCTGTGTGTAGGATCACGCATCTGGCATAATAAAGACACTCACATCAGGAGGAATACGAGCGCCGTCCTTCACGGTGTTTCCTTCGACGGTGATGTGATAGACCTGGCCGTCGGTGTCAGTAAACACAAAGTGTTCGCGGGCCGATATGCCCTGACTGCTTTCAGACTTACTCTCCGCATCCTGCAGCAGGCTGACAGACAGACAGACAGCATTGTGAGAAACTCAAAGCAATTAGACTGGAGCATGTAAAGCACATCGCAGGATCAAAGCTCAGTGTCCCAATCATTAGTGGACACTGCTAGACTAGCTTAAGTCTAATGTTTAATAGACAGACAATTAAACAACAACAAAAAATCTATAATTCATCCATTGTGTAATTCCAAACATGTATTATGTACTTGATTTCTTTAACAGAACACATAATGAGAAACTCTAAGGAACATCTGATAATTTTTTCTATACAACATCAGTGGAGAGTTGGACTATAAAGATAATATTGAGAAATGTTTACTAGTCTTCTCGACTAGATTGCTTATTATGTTCTCAAAAACAGACTAGGATGTACAGCTCAAGCTCATTGGATATACACGTCTCAATCTGCATTTTTTTTTAGAAGCGTAAGATACATTGCTCCGGGTGCGTTTCATTGCAAGTTTCAGATGAAAAATCCACTAGAGGGCGCTGTCTAGATTTAGTAAATGTGAAAGATGTTATTTAAGGGGCTGTCAACACAAAAATACATACATTTTTATGTTTTGCCTTTTGGTTTTAGTGGAAATATCAGTTTCGGTTTTCAAAGTAGACGTTTTTAAAAACATTGCCGATGTTGGGTTTGTACAAATGGATGAAAACAAACGTTTTTAAAAACGATTATGCATGTGCATCATACGTGTTTACAGCATTTTTGGCCATTCTTGTGGTTGTGTAAACTTGGTTTGCTTTGAAAATATTTTTTCATTCGTTTTGCCTTTTTGTTTACACAACAACATTAGTTATGTGGTCTATATTTCATCCATTGTGTAATTCCAAACATGTATTACATAATTTCTTTATTAAAAAACATAATGAGAAAGTCTGAGCAAGATTTATCCACAAGTTTATATACAGTGGACTACAATGATAACACCGATAAAATGTTTACTAAAACAACCTATGCAAGTTGTCGACTATTCTTACAAACAGGTGAAAATGTACAGCTCAGACTCATTAGGAATGTTTGCGAAACGTAAAATACATTGCTCTGGGTACCTTTTAATGGATATTTCAGATTAAAAATCCACTAGAGGGCGCTGTCCACACTTTTGTGAATGTAAAATACGTCTTTCATGAGGCGATTTACACAAACGTTTTCAGCCAAAACAAGATAATTGTTATAGGGTGTGGCTTTTCGTTTACACAACAACAGTTTCGGGACTGAAATGCATAAATTTTAATTAAATAACCACAAAAAAGTACAATCTATAATTCATCCACTGTGTAACTACAAACATGCATTACATAATTTAATCAATTGAACATATAATGAGACATTCTGAGGAACATCTTCCCACTCTTTTCTATACAAGAACAGTGAAGAGCTGGACTATAATGATAACATTGATAAAATGTTTACTAGATTGCTTATTTTGTTTGGAAATTGGAAATGTTGAAAAATGCCTACATTTTTGCTAAATGTAAAATGCGTTGCTCCAGGTACATTTTGTTGGACAGTTCAGATGAAAAATCCACTAGAGGGCGCTGTCTACATTTTTGTGATTCTGAAATAAGTTACTTAGTGAGACGTTTACACAAAAACAAAGCATTTTTTTAATGTTTTACCATTTGGTTTAGACATTTACAGTGTTTTGGCCATTCTCGTGGATGTGTGTGAACCTGGATTGCTTTGAAATGTAATTTTGATCATTTTAATAATCCGGTAAACCTGCTTTTGTGTTTGTGATGAGTAAACAATGGTGATTTGGGTCAGACCTGATGACGGAGGACTCCACACTGCTCTGTTCAGCATCCGCGAGGGTGGTCTGTCTGGCCATGGCTTCTCGTGCTGCAAGCTGCTTTTTCTTCAGGCTTTTGAGGTTGTGTGAAGGAGACCACTCCTGTTTACACACACATACATGCAATCAGTCACTGCACATGCTCAAATGTACCCACATGGCTGTCGTGGAATATTTGCCAGTTGGCATTTCTGTGTGGAGTTTGCATGTTCTCCTTGTGTTGGTGTGGGTTTCCTCCGGGTGCTCCGGTTTCCCCCACAGTCCAAACACATGCGCTTTAAGGGAACTGAATAAGCTAAATTGTCAGTAGTGTATGTGTGTTAATGAGTATGGGTGTTTCCCAGTGATGGGTTGCAGCTGGAAGGGCATCTGCTGCATAAAACATATGCTAGATAAGTTGGCAGTCCATTCAGCTGTGGTGATCCCAGATTAATAAAGAGACTAAGCCGAAAAGAAAATGAATTGTTATTAAAGCTATTAGGTTTAGAAAAAAATACATAAAAAAATAATTAAATTTTCACAGGAGGGCTAAAACTTTTGCCTTCAATTATACGTGTACTCCATCATTCAGTAATAAAAGCTCATTTCAATATAAATGTTACTCTTTCAAAACTTTAACCACATTTTTTGCTCTTATAATTGCACAGACCGTGAAGAGTGTAGCTTCAGTGTTATATTGAGATAGCAGTTGAGAGCAAGAGTCAGGCTTGGAGTGTCTATTGGCAGCAATCCCGGTGGGCTGCTCATAAATTGGATTGGCAGGACCTCTACGACATAAAGGCACTATGACAGAAAGCATAAAGCTCTCGTTTGTTTTTAATGAGAGACACCTGGGAAAATTGCAGGCTGTTAAAGAAGCAGCAAAGCTGATGTGCAAGCCATGCTCGTACCGCCCAAATCCCTCTTTAGGGCATTTAGGAATTTTATAAAGGTTATATATATATATATATATATATATATATATATATATATATATATATATATATATATATAAAGATTTATTTTTTTTACCTTTTTGCCTTTATTAGATAGGACAGTACTGAGACAGGAAACAAAGTGGGAGAGAGGGAGGGAGTAGGGTAGGGAAATTATATGTAAAACAAAAATATTCCACACACTGTGCACAGGTGAAACACATGACATGTCCTTGGGCACTGAACTCCTGGGATGAAAATGGAAATATTTACTGACTGTTTCTTTAAATTCAAATGAGATTGTTCTCTTTTCAAAAGAGGGCGGAGCTACAAATGCCTATGTGTCAGCATAGTGGCAGATTCAAAAACAAGACTAACATCCTATGCTAATGAGGGAGAGATAGTCACTAGTGGGCGGGGCTTTCTCCCGCTGATGACATGTACAAAGGGAGAATGTCAATTAAAGTGCAGACTGTACAGTCAAGTCTGATTATAAAAATTACCATAGGAAGCTGGTTATATTGCCCCACAACTGTGTTTAACCCCCTTATAAAAGTGATTTTTGCATAATAGGTGCCCTTTAAGATGTTTTTCTTTATTTAATCATATTTCTACTTCCCTCTGACAGTATTTTCTCATTTACAGAGCCTCTAAAGCGATCAACAAGATGAAACCAGACTTTTGATCCTTGTTTAATCTAACGCTCAATTTTCCCTTCCCCAAATCCATGCAAATAAGCGCATATTTAATTAGGCGATTTGCATAATTAAACGACATTTACGAAAAACAACCAATTCTCAAAGTAATCAATCATCTGGGGAATTATGGCGGTTTCTGTGATTAAATCTTCTCTTTGCTTACCTGGAGTGTTTTGAAAAATATTTTTTGGGCTGAAACGGCAAGCACACTACAATAAAGATGAGGTTAAATCTTCTACACTTCATATAACTTGTGTTACCACCAGCACCATCAACCAATCATGAGAAATGAAAATAAAATAAACATTTGGTTATAAATTGAGGTCACACTTTACAATAAGGTTTCATTAGTTAATGTACACTACCTGACAAAAGTCGTGGTGCTTATCGAAGTTTTAGGAACAACAAATAATAACTTGACTTCTAGTTGATCATTTGGTATCAGAAGTGGCTTATATGAAAGGCAAAAGCCTCTAGATTACGCTTATTTTTCCAAAATAATATATGATCATGCCTTGATTTTGAATGATTTCATTAGGACAGGAAGGTCTGACTTTGCTTAGACAAAAGTCTTGTCACTGAACAGAAATAATGTCCAGTATAGAATATGTGGTCATGCTGCAGTGGAAACAGAATTTATATTGTGTCTGACTCCATCATGAGCTTGGAGGACTGCATCCATACATCTCTGCAATGACTCAAATCACTGATTAATAAAGTCATCTGGAATGGCAAAGAGAGCCTTCTTGCAGGACTCCCAGAGTTCATCAAGACTCTTTGGATTCATCTTCAACACCTCCTCCTTCATCTTACCCCAGACATGCTCAATAATGTTCATGTCTGGTGACTGGGCTGGCCAATCCTGGAGCACCTTGACCTTCTTTCAGGAGCTTTGATGTAGAGGCTGAAGTATGAGAAGGAGCGCTATCCTGCTGAAGAATTTGCCCTCTCCTGTGGTTTGTAATATAATGGGCAGCACAAATGTCTTGATACCTCAGGCTGTTGATGTTGATCATCCACTCTGCAGATCTCTCGCACGCCCACATGCTGAATGTAACCCCAAACCATGATTTTTCCTCCACCAAACTTGACTGATTTCTCTGAGAATCTTGGCTCCTTGTGGGTTCCAGTAGGTCTTCTGCAGTATTTGTGATGATTGGGATGCAGATCAACAGATGATTCCTCCCCCCCCCAAAAAAAAATCGACCTTCTGCCACTTTTCCAAATATTTAACTAGAAGTCAAGGTATTATTTGTTGCTCTTACAACTGAGATCGACGACAAGACTTTTGTCAGGTAGTGTATTTACTAACATGAACAAATTATTAACAATACTTGTACAGCATTTATTAATTATAGTTCAACATGATTAAAATCCAAATTCATGCTAGGTAACATGAGTTAATGCACCGTAAATTAACATGAACTAACAATGAAGGACTGTTTTCATTAACTAACATGAACAAATACTGTAATACATGTACTGTTTAATGTTTGTTCAAGTTAGTAAATGCGTAAACTAATACAACCTTACTGTAAAGTGTGGTTTACCTACAATAATGAAGGAGTTCTGTAGGCCAAACAGAGGCAAACGTTGCCCAATTTTCCTGTGTCAATCAGCCAACTGCTACCTGATCCCATCGTGCTTTAAAAGCATCTCAAATGCTGTAATTTCTGATCGCTAGAAGTCGCTGGCACACATTTTACCCACAGGAAGCAATCAAGATGCAAATGAGCTGGCAGAGATCTTGCCGCGAGAGAGAGAGAGAAAGAGAGAGAGAAAGAGACTGCATTTATTACAAGGGTTTTTGTTAGGGTTATTTGCGAGCCAGTGCTGGCGGCACCATTACAATGTTTACGGCCCCTGCAGGAGAAAAAAAAAAAAAACACACACACAGAGAATTTGCCTTTTGTGAGTCTGTGTGTGCTGATGGAGGAAGATTCAGAGTAATCTCTGTGCTCAAGATCTTGACTGCATGCTATAAACGTGCAGAAATAAAAATGGACGTGTGTGCTGGTGTTTCCCAGCACCAAGAGACTGGAAGGGCATCAACTGTGTAAAACAATTGCCAGAGTAATTGGCGGTTCATTCCGCTGTGGCGACTGCTGCTAAACAGGGAATAAGTAGAAGGAAAGTGAGCATGTGATCATTTGAGTGCTGTAAAACTGATTCTTTTTTTGTTTTTCTATTTGCATGTGTTTTCTTAACTTGTAGTGCATTTGAGCTCTCTTAACCTGAGCTGAAATAAAATATTTGGGAAAAAGCACACTGTGGGTTTGATACAGTACCAGAGCAGTGACTGTAGGGAAATTCTTGGCCATCTCACGCAGCAGTGTTCCTGTTCGGACATCCCAGAGTTCCAGAGGTTTATCTCTGAACACCACCACCAGGTACTGCCTGAAGAAGACCACCAACACATACGGTTACTACACCTTATTTTAGATCAAAAGGGAATATTTATTTATTTTGATAGTCACTTTTTTAAACAGCACGCCACATCAGGGCTATTTTCATGTTAATCTGAGAATAAATCACAAATGATATACAGCAGGTGAACACGTCACCATTTTTCTCTGTAAACATATTTCTAAAGGTGCCGATGACTCAAAATTTTCCCTGCATGTTGGTAACAACCAAAGAAATCCATATATGCAAAGAAAACAAATCTGATTAGGTAACAAATGAAGTTCTGTGTAATAAAATGAAATGACGCAGGGAAAAAGTAATGAACACATGAAGAAAGGGAGGTGTAGTTCAACAGTGAAAGCCCAGACAGCAGCTGAAATCTCTCAGTAGTTCTTCAGCAACCCTTTGCCCTTCATCAGTGTAAATGAGTACCAACTGCTTCAGTCCAACATCTACATTAGCAGGAGGACGATGATGAAACAAGGGTGGACATTTCAGCAAGACCATGATCCAAGGATGGTTTCAGAGAAAGAAAATCAAGCTGTAGAATGGCCCAGCCAATCACCTGATCTAAATCCAATAGAAAATGCAAATAAAAGCTCGGATTTGATAGACGAGACCCACAGAACCATCAAGATTTTGACACTCTGTTGAAGAAACTCACACCTGAGCAATGCATGAGACTTAATTTTCCATATAGGAGGTGTCTTTAAGCTGCCATCCCCAGTAAAGCATTTTTAAAGTATTAAATACATTTCAGTAGTCCAATGCTTTCTGCTTGTGTCATTACACAGAACTCATTTTTCAGATTTGTTTTGTTTTGTTTTATTTTTATGTTTGTATTGTTTGGGTTCAATTTCATGTCAACAGCTCCTTTAGAAGTATTATTCCCAGGATAAAACATGACATCCTTTTTATTCCGCTGTACAATTGACAAAAAAGCAATAATAGAATAATTTCAGGTCTATACTAGACTAAAACACAGGCCTCTATCAAATAACATGGTATAAAAGAGCACAGTCCAGGTGCCCTTAGGGCATTTCCGAATCTACTTTTGCTATTTTAAAGATGGGAAACAGTCGGCACACCCGGCGCATGATCTAAAAGAGGCATCCTAAAGAGTTATGAATGTGTTTTGGGCGTAACGTGCAATATAAACTAATCAGAGATTCTACTCTCTCATTCCTTTTAAGAACAAATTGCAATCATGCCATGGCGGATTCATTATTTACATGGTGGACATGCAGACAGAAAAAAAATTCACCAGCAGGTAAACAGATCTGCTCTAACATGAGGTTAAAGAGCGCAGACATTCTACAGAACCAGCTGGATTCACCAACCCCCCCGGAGGTGAAGTTTAATCATTTAATTTGTAATATTCCAAGATGTTTGTGTGCAGCTGTGCATCCCTGTGTGTGTAATAAGTAAGGCAAGACAAAATCTGCAGAAATTTTTGGCTATTTCTGCTGAGAATTTTGTAAAAAATCTGGATTTATGCAGAATGATTTTAATATCAAAAACTTAATATATTAAATAAAAAACAATGCCTTTTTAACTTTTATTTAATGTTTATCATGCAAATCAAATTAGATCCACTTATTTGGTAAACAAAGCAAGTTTCTCATATAATATCTCTACTAAAAGACAGAAAATATTACTGTACAAACTGTATATTGAATAAATCATATAAACATTTTAATATTACTATATTATTTCACAATAATATTAGTGAAATTAAATTAAAAACTGGATCAATATAAACTTACACACAATTACACAAGTAAATATATAGACTTAATTACAGGCTAAAAATCTGCAGAATTCTGCGTGTGCAGATTCCGTGTGTGCCTAGTGAGTGTGCATGTGAGTTTTGGACCCGGCTATCACTAATGCGCTCTTTAAATAATAAAACAAACAAACAATCAAACAAAAGAGCCTGCTTCGTTGTCTTTAAAGCAATTTTTAGTTGGTCAATGATGCTATTTTGGTTGCTTCCAAACAGCAACACACCAACAATGAGCCTT
This sequence comes from Danio aesculapii, assembly GCF_903798145.1. Lineage (NCBI taxonomy): Eukaryota > Metazoa > Chordata > Actinopteri > Cypriniformes > Danionidae > Danio > Danio aesculapii. The sequence goes on from NC_079447.1 coordinate 50,889,885, forward strand.
AACACACTTTCATTTCACACCAGCATGCCCAAATGAGTGCAGATGCATTTGCTACTTAAACAAAATGGCGCAGGACTTGAAAATAAAACTAGGGAAAACACTTCCTAGGAGCACATTGTGTTGCGTTTGATAGGGCCCGTTGTCTGTGATTTATTGTAAACGGTGAAGAGGTGTCTTCAGGGTAGGCTGCTAACCAGCACACATCGAGTTTTGAAAAATGACAAAGTTAATCGTTTTGAAACGATGGCAAACAATAAATAAGATCCCCTCTACTACAAGGTTAAACATCAGACACATCTCTCAGGATGTCCCAAGGTAAAGCCCTGCAATGAAAGAGAAAAGAAGTAGACAGAGCTGATGAAAACAGCTCCCAAGACGGAGTTCAGGAAATTATTTCTGAGAGTAGTGTGTGTGTGTGTGTGTGTGTGTGTGTATGAGTGTGTGTCTGTGTTTGTCACCTCTAAATCACTGTTTAATCACTGTTAAGGGAAGCTACTGGGACTAAAGTGTTTAAGTGCTCACTCAGGAATATGTGTTACTCACTTCAGATGTGACACTTTAATCATTTCAATGGCTGGTTCATCGTTGCCACGCTCGCCGCGAAACGCAAAGCACCGCCCTGAGAGAGGAAGCACAAAGAAAACATTCATTAGCTGCAAGTGCAAGCAAAGAATTTCAAAAGTATACTAAATATATAACGAATTAACACATCTTTGGGCCTTAAAATGTTTCCCTTGCTGTGGTAGATTTAGATTGTGTAGTTATCTTCATATTTTTTTTACAGCGCTTCATACATCAAGTGTATACAGTATATACACTCACCGGCCACTTTATTAGGTACACCTGTAAAACAGCTCGTTAACACAAATTTCTAATCAGCCAATCGCATGGCAGCAACTCAATGCATTTAGGCATGTAGACATGGTCAAGACGATCTGCCGCAGTTCAAACAGAGCAAGAAAGGTGATTTAAGTTAAGCCCTGCTCGCACTGTGAGATTTCAGCCACGATTTTGTCATCTGAGACAAGTTTGGGAAATACTAAAGGATTCCTGAAATCCTAGGCTAAAATCGGTGATCTTTGATTGTTGGTTTGAAACGCTCACAGACAGCTGCTTAAGGCCTGTTGCGATCAGATTCCGAGGAAGTTCTGGCAGTGTCAGAAGGTTTCAGACACTTTCCTGCAGATTGACAACAGCTGTGATGAGCGTCAATCCAAGAACCAATAGGAGCGCCGAATCTGATGACGCAATCCATGCGACAATTCAAATGACCACAGGGAAATGTAAAAACCTAGGCGTAACCTCCTGCTCTCCTTATTGAAGTAAATACAGAAGTAACTGAAACTGCAATTCATCCAAATTACGCTAGTCCTGGCTCCATAAGGAGAAAATTACTATTGAGCCCACTGTTAAAATGGCCAACTTTACAGAAGACAAAAACGGTGTTTACAGCCTGGTACAAAGAACGATTTTGGTGTATATGGCTATTATTACCCTTCATGACAACTGTGAGGGGGGGTGAATTTTATAACTCCTCCGTTTCCTTTATATTAGGTTATATTAAGTCTGCATAATAAAGGGCGTGGCCACTTGAGTGACAGCTAGATCTCGCTGGTCACCGTCACTTCACCTCAGCTGATTCCGGCTGATTAGCTGCTGAACTGTGCATTTTCATCATATTTTTGTGCTTTTTAATGTTTCTTTACACAGTCAATTACCTTTTGGAATTATTTCCTGCAATTATCAGATACTACAGCATGCTGTGTGCACTTAATTGTACTCATAAACTCTTCACGTGGCCTCCATTTCCCAGGTGAGTGAAATTATATACTTATATACACCATCTCTATAAATGTATTTGTTTTATTTAAGATCATTTATAATGTTCTTTAGAGCTGTAATGCACTCCAGAATCTGACAGATTGAATAGCAGAAGGCTCTAGATCAGTCATCTGAAACATTGTCACACAGTGTTATGCCTGGAGTTCATCAATAGCCTTGCATTTACTAACACAGACTACATCTGAAGTGTTTGGAAGTAATTTGCGTTTTCCTCCTGTAGTAAACGTCATAGGAATAATGTTTAGTGGCTCAATGTGTTACAACAGTGTTTTTAAAAGTCTAAAGACTTTATTGATATAGTATACAACCAACCACATATGGTCAGAACACAAACGAGTCGCAGGTAATGAAGTATTTAGTGTTTCTCCCATAGGAAATTCCGTCTAAGCAAAATGCTAGCAGCCTCTTTGCCCTTGTTTGGTATTTCCCGGTTGAGACCTCGAGCGACCAGACTCAGTTGGGCACGACCATTTCTCCACTGGCCAAACGTCTTGTGCAGAGCTGCAGTCTAACAGATAATGAATTTACTATTTGTAATGCTTAATATATGATTAATAGTGTGTAGTTATTATAAAGTGTTACCAAATCTTATTACCCAAAACGTGAAAATATGGACTAATATAGTTCTTTGCCTCAATGCCTCAATTGTTGAAATAACACAATACACTTTAAATTCAAGCACTTTCAAGGACCTGTGTTTGTTTTAATGTACTTTTCAGGCCTTCCAGAACTCATATGTCTGAATTCAGTACTTTCAAGAAGCGTGGGGAAACTTTGGAGTTACGGAATCGATTGCAAACTGCGGATTCGCCTCTTCATTCTCAACCCATCAGAATCAAGGAATCGATTCCCAGCACTATCAATACCAGTCAGCCACTCTAACAATAAAATAGAAGAGAATTTGTTCTTGCTGGCTTTGAAAAGAGTCACTTAGGTTGGGATAAAGACTCAACAAGTGGTACAAAATCCAAACACAATCATCTGGATATCCAGACTCCGTCAAGTAGACCAGTTCGCCTATACAAATGAACACACTCATTGATCAATGTTCCCTCTAAGCTGTGCGCACGCTGAATGAATAAAAGAACTAAAACGCTGTGATACACAAAAAGCCATTTGACTGTACTCTACTAAATGAGGAATAATTGCAGGGCTGTGATCGCCTGCTATTAGTTTTAGCATCAAGATAGACCTTTTTTAACCAGCAAATCAAGCATGCAGCCATCTGTAGCCTTTTAGCCTCAACCACGAGAGGTTTTACAGAGAGCGAATGGTACGTACCAAATCAGACGCTGTAGGGATGCTTTTTAATTGTGGACCATATAGCTCAGCACAAAAAGATATTAAAAACTAAAACAAATACATTCATCAATATAGTAAAATCCAGACTTTTAATCCCTTTACACACAATTAGTGCTCATGAAAATATGAAATGGCGTTGGGTTCGGGATGAATTCTTTCAACTCTTTTGGGATCCAGAGCTAGAAAAAGCGGTTCTGATCCGAAGTTGAACATCTTTCAACTCTTAAAAGTTTTCAACACACAAAGCGAACAAAGCAAGCCATTCTCTTAATCTCCTCTCGCCTTTTCTTGCCTCAGAGACACGTTTGACATTAATGAGCCTGCCAGAGGAGGGTCAGAGCCTCTCAGGTGCTGATCTCATTAATATTCATGAGCTCGGTCAACGCCCTCGCTCACAGCCTTTCTGACACAGAAGTTAAATCAATATTTGGTTGTGTGAACGCATCTGCAGGGACAAGCGGATCAAAGTCTTTTATCAAAGTTTAACAAAATGAACATTTGTACAGTAAGACACAATATAAATATTTGTTTATTATTTCTTTATTGGCAACCCTTTAAGATAAGGTGAACGTATTTAATGTCAATGTAATGCAACAAACTATGAACGATACGTTATTACAGTATTATTAATCTTTCTTAATGGGAATACAGTTCATTATTAGTTCATGTTACTAACAGTGCATTAACTAATGTTACAAGCATGAATTTGGATTTTTAAATCATGCATTAGTAAATGTTGAACTATAATTAATATTTGCTTTACAAGTACTGTTCATTATTAGTTCATTTTAATAAATACATTAACTAACATTAATTAAATCTTATTGTAAAGTGTGACCTCGCTATTATATACTCATTATCAATAAATAATTATCATTTAAAAATAATATTTTTGATCTGCTTAAAATGTTGACTACAGTATTTCAATGACAAATCTAAATCAAATTATATTAATTGATATATGTGTATATATTACACTCACCGGCCACTTTATTAGGTACACTTTACTAGTACTGGTCTGGACCCCCTTTTGCCTTCAGAACTGCTTTAATCCTTCATGGCATAGACTCAACAAGCTACTGGAAAATTCCTCAGAGATTTTGCTCCATATTGACATGATAGCATCACGCAGTTGCTGCAGATTTGTCGGCTGCTCATCCATGATGCCAATCTCCCATTCCTCCACATCCCAAAGGTGCTCTATTGGATTGAGCTCTGGTGACTGTGGAGGCCATTTGAGTACTGTGAACTCATTGTCATGTTCAAGAAACCAGTCTGAGATGATTCACGCTTTATGACATGGTGCGTTATCCTGCTGGAAGTAGCCATCAGAAGATGGGTACACTGTGGTCATAAAGGGATGGACATGGTCAGCAAACAATACTCAGGTAGACTGTGGAGTTGACACGATGTACAATTGTACTAATGGACACAAAGTGTGCCAAGAAAATATCCCCCACACCATTACACCTGCACCACTAGCCTGAACCGCTGATACAAGGCAGGATGGATCCATGCTTTCATGTTGTTGATGCCAAATTCTGAGCCGAGCATCCGAATGTGGCAGCAGAATAAAGTCTCATCAGACCAGGCAACGTTTCTCCAATCTTCTATTGTCCAGTTTTGGTGAGCCTGTGTGAATTGTAAGCTTTAGTTTCCTGTTCTTAGCTTGACAGGAGTGGAGCACCCGGTGTTGTCTTCTGCTGCTGTAGCCCATCCGCCTCAAGGTTGGACGTGTTGTGTGTTCAGAGATGCTCTTCTGCAGACCTTGGTTGTAACGAGTGCTTATTTGAGTTACTGTTGCCTCTATATTAGCTGGAACCAGTCTGGCCATACTCCTCAGACATCAACTAGGCATTTGTGCCCACAGAACTGCTGCTCACATGGATATTTCTCTTTTTGGAACCATCCAGAGATGGTTGTTAACCAAACATACACCTTACTAACAGTATTTTACAATAGCAACCTTCTACATACATGCTGTTTACATCTTTGTTTACATGCTGTTGTATTATATTATTTAGCAGAGTTTGCATTGAACAGGCAAAAAATTAAGGGCAAAAAAAGAAAACTCCTTGATCTTCCAGAGGGTTACAAATAACTAAATGTGATCAAACAAATGCAGCGTACAGAGAGCTCATCTCAAAACCTTCCTTTGCCAATTTGGTGTCTAGAATCTGAAATCGGTCTCTTCATAATTCTCACTCTTCACTATTAATGACACATTCTCTATCCTGACTCTGCCCTCTCTGAATGAGCCTGATGCCATATACAGTATCATGTGCTAAATAATAGGCACATCCGGATCTGGTGCTATTTTGTGTTCAATGATCCTTAATATGAATCTGTACAGCACATTCTGAAATGTCCCGGTGAACCATTTACACAACTTCTGCATCAACAAAAAAGTGAATCCTACAGTCAAGCACAGTGTGTCCAAGTGCATTGAATTCACCTACAAAATGCCTCTAAATATGTCTTCATACTTCAGAAAGATCACACTTTATTTTAAGGTGTAATTTACACTATCAGCAAACCACCAACTAAGACTTTAGCTCGACAAACTACTAATTAGCTGCTTATTAATAGTTAGTAAAGTAGTTGGGTTGAGATATTATGTAGGATTAGAGATGTAGATTAAGATCATGCAGTATATCAATACTAATCCAATATCTGACAATCATACTCAATGAGTGATTGAATCAATGAGTGTATTATTATTTTAAAGAAATCATTTACATAAATGGATTAGATTCAGTGATGCAATCATTAACAAGCAGATAAAACGCTTATCATTTACTCTTTTAATCTTAATGTACATCATGATTTGCATTTTTTTGTTCACACTTCATTTTAAGGGACAATTCTCACTATTATTAAACCATTAACTATGACTTTTGCCTTAATAAACTCCTAATTTGCTGCTTATTAATAGTTATTAAGGTAGTAGTTGGGATTGGGTAGGAATGTAGATCATGCAGAATATAATACACTGATACTAATATTAATAAACAGACAAATCTTAATAATACACCGGTAATAAACCACAAGTTGATATTCTAATTTCTATATTTCTAAGTTCAAACCAATGGTATTAGGGCTCCACCATCGTTTCAGCATCAATATCACAATGTGTGTGTCCACAATAGCCACACATCCAATGTTGAGTTGGGATTATAGTTGATCAACAATTGAGAATACATGAAATTTGTGGAGTCATTGCTACAAATCTCATGTTATGGTTATCACATGGTTATGATATAACCATAACAGAGTGAAACTTTATCGTTTGCATGTGTTTTAAAGGCATTTTAAGAGATGGTAACGCATTCGGGGACAATAACGTACAAAATTTGTAACTTCAAAAAAAAAAAAAGAATGATTTACTAAATTATTACTACAATAATGAAGGCTAAACAGTGGCTGGGCCACTCAAGGACATTCACCGAATGTTCTGAAGCCACTCCATTGATATTTTGGTGATGTGTTTTGGGTCATTGTCCCACTGGAAGATGAACCGTCGGCCCAGTCTGAGGTTAAGAAGCAGGTTTTCATTTAGGACGTCTCTGTACATTGCTGCATTCATCTTTCCCTCTATCCTGACTAGTCTTCCAGTTCCTGCTGCTGGAAAACCTCCCCACAGCATGATGCTGCCACCGCCATGCTTCACTGTAGGGATGGTTTTATCCTGGTGAGGAGCGCTGCCTGTTTTTCTCCAACGTAACGCCTGGCATTCACTCCAAAGAGGTTCAATTTTAGGTCTGATCAGACCAGAGAATTTAGTTTCTTATGGTCTGTGAGTCCTTCAGATGCCTTTTGGCATATTCCAGGCAGGAGTGGCTTCAGTCTGGTCACTCTACCATACAGGCCTGATTGGTGGATTGCTGCACAGATGGTTGTCCTTCTATAAAGTTCTCCTTTCTCCACAGAAGAACGCTGGAGCTCAGACAGAGTGACCATCGGGTTATTGATCACCTCCCTGACTAAGGCCCTTCTCCCTCGATCACTCAGCTTAGATTGCCGGCCAGCTCTAGGAAGAGTCCTGGTGGTTCCAAACATCTTCCACTTACTTGAAGGCTGCCGTGCTCATTGAAACTTTCAGGAGCAGCAGAAATGTTTCTGTAACCTTCCCCAGCCTTGTGCCTCGAGACAATCCTGTCCCTGAGGTCTACAGACAATTCCTTTGTCTTCATGCTTGGTTTGAGCTTTGTCATGCACTGTCAACCCTGGGACCTTATATAGACAGGTGTATGCGCTTTCAAATCATGTCTAATCAACTGAATTGACCACAGGTGAACTCCAATTATGCTGCTGAAACATCTCAAGAATGATCAGTGGAAACAGAATGTACCTGAGCTCAATTTAGAGCTTCACGCCAAAGGCTGTTGATACTGATGTACATGTGATTTTTCAACTTTTTATTTGAAATAAATTAGCAACAAGTT